>NC_041224.1:106805766-106847177 GCF_002837175.3 Physeter macrocephalus | reverse complement strand
TGCTGTTGGATTCTGTTTGCTAGTATTTTGTTGAGGATTTTTGCATCTATATTCATCAGTGATATTGGCCTGTAGTTTTCTTTCTTTGTGACATCTTTGTCTGATTTTGGTATCAGGGTGATGGGGGCCTCGTAGAATGAGTTTGGGAATGTTCTTCCCTCTGCTATATTTTGGAAGAGATTGAGAAGGATAGGTGTTAGCTCTTCTGTAAATGTTTGATATAATTGGCCTGTGAAGACATCTAGTCCTGGACTTTTGTTTGTTGGAAGATTTTTAATCACAGTCTCAATTTCAGTGCTTGTGATTGGTTCGTTTATATTTTCTATTTCTTCCTGGTTCAGTCTGGGAAGGTTGTGCTTTTCTAAGAATTTGTCCATTTCTTCCAGGACATTTTACTGGCATGTAGTTGCTTGTAGTAATCTCTCATGATCCTTTGTATTTTTGCAGTGTCAGTTGTTACTTCTCCTTTTTCATTTCTAATTCTATTGATTTGAGTCTCAGAAGGTTGTGCTTTTCTAAGAATTTGTCCATTTCTTCCAGGACATTTTACTGGCATGTAGTTGCTTGTAGTAATCTCTCATGATCCTTTGTATTTTTGCAGTGTCAGTTGTTACTTCTCCTTTTTCATTTCTAATTCTATTGATTTGAGCCTTCTTTATTTTCTTGATGAGTCTGGCTAATGGTTTATCAATTTTGTTTATCTTCTCAAAGAACCAGCTTTTAGTTTTATTGATCCTTGCTATAGTTTCCTTCATTTCTTTTTCATTTATTTCTGATCTTTATGATTTCTTTCCATCTGCTAACTTTGGTAACCCTCATTTTAAATCTTTTAATTGAGGAAGAGTGGGGACTTACTTTATATTATAAAGAATATACTATATACATAAAATATAGTTATGTACATGTAGTTATATGTATGTAAAAAGTTTTCCTCATATATACATATCATAATTTTAAATAATGGAAATGTTACATATGGATATATTCCTTAAAGCAGTTTTTACAATAGGAGAAATTTAGAAGTTGCCCAGATTCTCCATCACACAAGAACTGATTGATCCATAGCAGGTTCCTAAGTACAGTATTAATGTAGCTCATTAAAAATTCTGATTACTAAAAGTATCAAATAAAAACATATGGAATTGATTTTATAATGTTAAAAAAGATGAATTGTGTATATGGAGTATGAGTACATATACAGAGTATGTAATAATCTGCACTTTGAAAAGAAAACTGGGAAGGAATATACCCAAATAGTAACTGTAGTTGCTTTTAGGTGTCAGTTGAGTTTTTTTCGACATGGAATACTGTAATGAATTTTAAGGACAAAAGAGCTCAGGTCATTGACTTCTAGCTGCCAACCATGCAGACAACCTTCCTAGTGTAGTCATCCACTTGAACTCACTCTCTGATAAGGATGTTTGTTTCTTGGCTGAATAATGTCAACTATGCAAAACTATTCCTGCTATTAGATTAAGTCACACACATTTAAATTTTATATTTCTATTGGCCACAGTTCTGGACCTCTTTCTGAACACAAGAATAGAAGTGCCTGCTTAGAGACTCCAGATTCTCTTTGTCTGATCCACACCGAATCTCCAAACATGGAGAGAACAAACTTCCATCTTTCGTTTTGGACAGTGTCCTCAAGCTTTGAAAATTCTGCCACGGTTGCTTTAGTCTTTAGCTCATGGCTATTATATCTATTAAATACCATGTTCCCTCCCTCCCACCCTAACCTCAGAAAACCTAAAGCCTCCAACTATTTCCATTGTTCACAAAATTAGTATGAAATTGTTTCAGGTCACTTCTTGATACCAGGTTTTGATGGGAATAGAATAGAAGCATATGAGGGATGTGATGGGGAGGAGGGTCCAGGGAAAAGGCCCAGAAAGATGAGAACAAGGAGCCGTGGATGACCTACTTTACAGTTTGCAGAGGGTTGGCAGCTGGCAGCCTCCTTTAGCTACTGCCAAGGCTTTGGATCATTCCAGCTACAGTGAAGCACTTTATTTTTTTTTTTTTTGGTGTGGAAACTGCAGGATTCAAAGATTCTGTACTCCATGAATTCTCATATTTTCTTTCAGAGACACTGAGAAAATGCACATTTTAATACTGACCTTTACATTTGCTGGGGCGATAAGATTAATATCAATTCAAGTTTTAAATACTCCGAGTCTACAAGAGTATTTCCCTGGTACTAATGTTTTTGTGTCTTTCCTTATACTTTGTCCATATGCTTCCTATTTTTCTTAGCTTTATGAAGTAGGCAGTCCACAGAAGGGACTATTTTCGTGGGTCACAAAGGTAGTAAAAGAAATCTACAGACTTAGGGAAAGCCAGGGTACAGTCTCTTACAGAGAGTTGCAGTACAAGGACATCCTTGTAAGGTCTGGAGCAAACTAGCAATAACATTCTCATGAGCGGTATCTCCAGCCTCATTGTCCTGCATGTGCCGAAAGGAAGAGTCCTGCTGATCATGGCTTTGAAAGCCTGTCCAGTGTGTGATCACCACGTGGATTCAGAGAGTGAGATGGGTAAGGTCATTCAGAGAGTGAGATGGGTGATTTAGGAAGGCATTCTATCAAAGTTTTGGATAGATCTGCAGGCTTTCCTATGGTACCTGTAGAGTTGTAATAACTACTTTCCAATAATTCACTTAACTTTCAGTCTCTTAAACTTAGTCATGACTCAGAATCCTCAGTGCTCAACAGGAAGCATTAAATCTGTGAAGATGCTCAGGAGAAAGTCTCCCAGTCTCTCTCTTTGGCCAGCTGTCAGGTGATTGATGGGACCACAAGTCTGGGACTTTCTGAGAAGCAGATTCTCATGCCCTGCACTGGTGGATGCTTCCTGGGTAACTGGCGGTCGTGCCCTACATCTATTGTGAACTGGCCCAAAGCCAGCAGCTTTTGTTCTCTGAATAGGAAAGGAACTCAAATGTGGGGTGTCAGGGGGTACAGGAACCACAGAATGTGGATATTCTGGGTCTCTGGTGCCTCATAAGGAAGACATTATTAGGCGGGTGGTGAGAAGACTGAGTCAGCAGTGGACTTGAGCAGTTTTCCAGCATCCAGGTTCCATCCATCCCACCATTTTCCACCTCTATCTTAGAATATGGGCTTTTCCAGGTTTACTAGCCAATGTATATAGTCGGGTCTGATTTCTGGGATCAGTGTGATGGCATCAACAATGCTGAACCAGGGGATCCTCCTCCAAATGTGGTGGAGAACAGATGGCTTGGGGTGTGGAAGCCAAAAAGCAATGGCAGAACCATCTTAACCCTTTGTGGCAAACACTCTATCCAGAGGGAAAGCCAGTGTAGGAAGAAAGTGTCTATTGTTTTTCTTCTGTAAATAGAAGCTAAATAATCTTAGCACAAAATTGTCTTCCCTTTACACACTCATTCTACACTGATAGTTGAGTTATTAGTGTATGTAGGGTGGAGTCTCCATTTTCATCACGGAATTCTCCATATGTAGAACCTATGTACAGAAAGTGGGAGAAATCTATCCAAATGTAAAAATAGGGTGCATAAAGACCTGCTTTATACCTAGCTCTTGGATTCTGTGCTGGAGGGAGGGAAAGATTTTACTCGAGTCAGATTCATTTACTTTACTTTGAATCTGAAGACCTGCAAAGACTATGTCTTCGTCCAGTTTATTTTTCAGTAGATTTGATCTAACATAAATGGTAGAATGAGGTGTGGTATCAGAGAACACAAGTAGCCGAGAGAGTTTGAGTTTTTTAAGGTGAAAATATTTCCTTCTTCCACTGAAGGCCTATGATCTGGACTGCTCCCATCACTGTCCATAGAACTGGTACACCTGAGCTTCATACATCCATATATCCTGTAGAATCTGAGATTCAGTTCTGGGACTTTCAAGGAGTGGTACGAACATAGCCCACCTTTTCCAATGGCAAATTCCAGTGATACAGTAGCTGGACCTGAATTAAGGTACAAACTAAAGTCTTTCTGAGTCAGGCATCTTCAAGTGTTATAGTATCATGGACTCAGCCCCAAATGTTGCTCTGGTGACAGATCTCTGAGAAAGTGTCCACAAACGGGGATGGTGGTCCTAACTTTCCAGTCCTACATGGGTTGGGGTAGGACTGAGAAGCAAAAAACTGAAATAGGAAAGGACCTGTTTTGCATCATTTTTCAGTTGAGATACAAATGTTCTGGGAAAGGTCATTGCTGGAAGGTGTAAAGCCCAGGGTGAGGGAGGCTGGAAGGAAGAAATGAGAGGTGGAAACGATCAACACTGTGAGTAGATGTCAAAGAAGAAAGTATGAATTTATAAAGTGGAGGCCCAAAGATCAAGATTAGAGAAAGATATTGAGGAATAAACACCACAGAAGACACAGTGAGTAATTTGCTATGCAACAATGACCTGGTAGGCATGTTTATGGTAGCTATATGTCCCAAGGTTGTCTAAGCTTGAACTCTTTGCTCCCGATAGGTACCTGGGATCACAGAGAGATGGAGGCGGAAATCTCTCCATAGAGGTGTCTGAAGAAATTAAAAAGTTTAAGTTGTACATTGACCTTGTAATGAAATGAGAAAGTGTAGCAAAGCCCTTTGGGAGTTAGCTTTAGAAAGGAAACACTGGAAAATACAAGTAGGATAGAACATTTACAGGAAAAGAGGAGATTCCTTGGTTAGTGAATGGTCAGATTTAACACAGTTTGGAGCACGTACTTTTTTTTTTTTTTTTTTTTTTACAACACATCTAACCATTGCATTTATTCCTCTTTTTTTTTTTGCGGCACGCGGGCCTCTCACTGTTGTGGCCTCTCCCGTTGCGGAGCACAGGCTCCGGACGCACAGGCTCAGCGGCCATGGCTCACGGGCCCAGCCGCTCCGCGGCATGTGGGATCCTCCCGGACCGGGGCACCAACCCGTGTCCCCTGCATCGGCAGGCGGACTCTCAACCACTGCGCCACCAGGGAAGCCCTGGAACATGTACTTTTCCATCAAAACATTGGTAACAACATTTTAGTGAACTTGGGTCTGGATGCCTCGTGTGAAGTAAAAACGGCAGCTGGTATTTTGTGGAAGTTCAGTCAGGGAGTCATGGGAAAATTAGTCTGATAGTCACGGTAGCCAGGAATTCATAAGGAAATTCCACTTTTGCCCCTACAGTTTCTGTACAGGTCTCTGTGAGGTTTGTAGTGCTGTGAGAGTACCGCACCCACAGTGCCCCAGAACTTCACAAAAACCTCCCCTTGATTTCAACCTATCTGACCTCTGAGTACCTGCATCCCTGCATTTTTCTGTAATTTGAACTACAGTAAGATCAAAGAGTCTTGGCTGTAGATTGGGACAGGCTCACCCGGGTGCTGCTTTCTCAGGCTCTTCTGCCCTGCTACTGGGATCTGCCCTGGAGTTTGCTACTAGAATGGACTTTCAGAAATCATGACATCTTCTCCCATCTGTGCTTTCTGGCCAGTCTCCTCTCAGAAGGTTTCCCACAGAGAATTTATCCGTCCTGAATGTCTCAGCTGGCTTCAACAAGCTGTAGGGAGGCAGAAAATGTTTGTGGTCAATGTAATTTCTCCTTTATCCTGCTAAGCTTCTGAATCACCTCTGCCTGTCCCACTTTACACCTGGAGGGTGTTACAGAGCCGAAAGGGCTTTCACATAAACTTAGGATTTTATCCGCTCCATTGACTCCCTGGTGCTAAATTCGGGGTCAGTAGTCCATATGCTGCTTGGCGTGACCTGGAAAAGGCGACCTGCTGGGGGAATGCAGCGGCAGTCCCTTGGGTTCAAGCTTGGCAAAGAGAGGGCACCTTTGTGAGCTTTCTGAAAGGCTTCCCTTTCTCCAGCTGATGCAGCTCCGCATCAAGGCCTTGGCTTGCCCAGCAGAGCTGGAGCTGAATTTTAACCCCACTTGTCCCCTTGGCTGAGGATCCTTGTGCCAGACACAACCTGTGCATCTGGATGCATTTGCTCTGGCCAAATTTAGTCCATGCTTTCTATTTATATTCTTGTGGAACTTCTGATTTTTAACATCTTCACATCCTTTCTGAACTCTTTCGCCTGGTGCTCTCAAGACCCTGGTCTTGGTTTGCCTTTGATCTCTGTGTCTATAACTGTGAAAATAAAGCTATACACTGGGTCATGGAAAGAGACCTCATGAAATGTTAACCATTAAAGAAGACTGTGGATTTTACTGCTGTTGTTATAAAGAGGGAGCAGGATTGAAAAAAAGATTGATCTCACTTTCCCCGGAGGATCGTATTCAAATCCAAATTATATAATTAATTTAAGTATCACAATTTTAGTTATAATCTTGGGGCAACACCTTCCCACCCTCCATACAACTGTTTTTCTGCCCCATGAACTCCAAGAAACTTCATCTCCACACACAGGGTCTAACACTCTTTTGCTGATTAAAAAAACTCAAAGAATGAATAGGAAAACTGGAGAAGAAGAAATGTTATTTTCTCAGTAACAGACAATGTAACAAAGGATGGCTCGAGCAGAGAGCAGGAGAATGTGGGCCTCATGGGGGGAGGCCAGTTGGGAATAAAACATTGAACTTGGATGGCTGAGTACGGCTGCTTTAGGTGCTAGTCTTTGAAATGGCAAGAGGTGGGCGGTTAGCGTGTTGAATAGTAAATTCGGCTTCTGATGCCCCCCTGTGAGGCTCACTGACTCCTTCCTAGTGCTGGTGCACAGACTTTCCCAAGCAGCCATCAGAGACTGGTTTGA
Source organism: Physeter macrocephalus (assembly GCF_002837175.3). Lineage (NCBI taxonomy): Eukaryota > Metazoa > Chordata > Mammalia > Artiodactyla > Physeteridae > Physeter > Physeter macrocephalus. Next base: position 106,840,456 of record NC_041224.1, on the reverse strand, counting down.
ATGGAACTAGCTTTAAGAAACAAAAAAGTTGGGAATGAAAAGGCAATTAAAATCTCGAGGAAACCAACACTTAAACTCTGCAACCTTGTGGGTCTGGGGCCGTGAATCTTACAATCCTGTGGCCATGGCAGGAGGTTTTGGGGTGCTGAATCCTGAGGAGAATGCAGCTGCTGTGTTTCCCAGTGCTTCACTCCTCCCTGTACCAGGAGTATCATCCAGGGACTTTGCCACGGGACTTTGCAGGGCCTCCACTCCGGGTGGGTGTACATCCCACTCCATTGACCTGGAGCGTGGCCATGCATGGATCCATAGATTGTGGGTGGAGGTGACAGTGCCAGTTCCAGGCTGAGGCTCCACATGGCATGACATCATGGATTTCTGCCAGCACTCTTGAGCCTTTGTCCTCTGAGGTGAGAAGAGTGTGCTCAGGAGGTCACTGTTGCTTCAGTCTGGGTCCCAGAATGAAGACATGTAGAGCAGCCCTGAATGCAGCCCACAGTTTGAGGCTGAGTCCAGCTGGCCTGCTGACCAATGAGCAAAGGCAATATATGTTTGTTGTTGCAAAGCAACTGAGATTTTGAGGTTGTTTGTAATAGACAATAATCATAGCAGACATAGCTATTTAATACAGATGCTAAATCTACGGAACTTGACCTATGAAATAACATGCTAAAATTTTGGTAGCTCCCCATTATGCTTAGTATAAAATGGTTTGGAACACATGGTTTCGCTTGCCTTCCTAGGCCTACATCTTTTACTTTTCCACTTGCTCCCTTAAACTTAGCTGCCTTCAACGACTTGCTTCCTGAAAGCTCCATGGTCTTTCCTACCTCTTTGCTTTGCCCTGTGATTGCTTTTGCCTGAAATGCCCTTTCCTTCTTCAGTTCCCTAATTTGGTCTCTAACCCCCCTCCTTAGATCCTATTGATGGAGTATGATCTGAGCTTTGCATAGCTGTTGACCTCTTGGGCAGTCCTAAAAGACTGCTCAAGACTGGACTGGGTTAGATGTATGCACTTCCCTTAAATTTTCGTGGCATCCAGTACTTATCATTGCTCTCAAACCTCTTTCCTATGGTCTTCATTAGGTAACGACCCTTGAGAGAAGGGATTTGTCTTGTTCATCTCTGCTTCCTCTGTTCCAGCACAGTGGCTCATTGAGTGAGTGCTCAGAAAGTGTCTTCTGGACCTAAATAGACATTTCTCCAAAGAAGATATACAGATTGCCAGCAAACACATGAAAGGATACTCAACATCACTAATCATTAGAGAAATGCAAATGAAAACTACAATGAGGTATCACCTCACACCAGTCAGAAGGGCCATCATCAAAAAATCTACAAACAATAAATGCTGGAGAGGGTGTGGAGAAAAGGGAACCCTCTTGCACTGTTGGTGGGAATGTAAATTGATACAGCCACCATGGAGAACAGTAAGGAGGTTCCTTACAAAATTAAAAATAGAATTACTATATGATCCAGCAATCCCACTACTGGGCATATAAATTGAGAAAACCATAATTCCAAAAGAGACATGCACCCCAATGTTCATTGCAGCACTATTTACAATAGCCAGGTCATGGAAGTAACCTAAATGCCCATCGACAGACGAATGGATAAAGAAGTTGTGTTACATATAGACAATGGAATATAACTCAGTCATAAAAAGGAAAGAAATTGGGTCATTTGTAGAGATGTGGATGGACCTAGAGGCTGTCATACAGAGTGAAGTAAGTCAGAAAAGGAAAAACAAATATCGTATATTAACGCATATATGTGGAATCAAGAAAAATGGTACAGATGAACCGGTTTCCCAGGCAGAAATAGAGACACAGATGTAGAGAACAAATGTATGGACACCAAGGGGGGAAAACGGGGGGTGGGGAGTGAATTGGGAGATTAGGATTGACATATATACACTAATATGTGTAAAGTAGATAACTAATAAGAACCTGCTGTATAAAATTAAATAAATTTTAAAAAAAGAAAAAAATTTTACATAACCCTCATACCACTTCCCAGTTAAAGTTAACAATTCCCTAAAATCATTTAATAGCCAGTCTATGTTAAAATTTCCTAGTTCTTCCCAAATGCCATTTACAGATGGTTTAAAAAACAAGAATCCAGGCATTCAGTCCAGTGGTTAGGACTCGGCACTTTCAGTGCTGGGGCCTGGGTTCGATCCCTGGTTGGGGAACTAAAATCCAGAAAGCTGAGGGGCACGGACAAAAAAAAAAAAAAAAAAAGGCAAAGAAAGAATCCAATCAAAGACTATGCATTTAATTAGTTTGCTAAGCATTTTAAGTTTCTTTATTCTGTAATAGTTCTCCTTCTACTGCTTTCCCTCCACTGTACTTGTTTTTTCTTTTCATCACATTGATTATTGAAGGGACTGGGCCTGTTGTCCTGTAGAATGTCTCACCTGGATTTGTCTAGTCGTTTCTTTGTGGAATCCTTTAACTTGTTCTTCTAGCTCCCTTGTGTCCTGCTAGAACTAAAGGTTGGATTAGGCTTTGTTTGTTTGTTTATTTTTGGCAGGAACACTGTGTAAAGGAGGTTGTGTCCTGTGTATGGCATCATGTCAGGATAGACATATGATTTGATGAGGCTAAGATCGATCACTAGGATAAGATGGTGACAGAAAATTCTGTCTTTTGTAAAGTTTCATATTGCAACTTGCAAGTAATCTGAGACTTTCTTTTTTTTTGGCTTGGAGTATTTTTTTTCTGCATGATTCTTTTAATGTGAAGCTCGAAGCTAGTCACATTTCTTATTCCTGTAACTGTGAATGCCTCCAGTCTGCTATACCAGAAAGAGACATATAAACTCATCACTAGATGCTGAAGCATTACTATCTGAAAGAATCTGCTCTTTTAGAAATAAGTACCTCAAGGAAGATACGTTGCTTTTATGCTCTAAAAATGAGAATTTCATTTAAAAGTTATATGTCTGTGAATGGTTTATATTCCCTGAAATTGGCTCTTCTGATTTCATTTTATTGAGCTGATGTATTCTATCCTTTAAGGAATAAGCCCAGTTATTTTGGACAATCTGGGAGGAAGCCTAGGTATAGTTTTCTTCCTCTGTTCATTGCTTTTTCTCTTATAGACTCACAAAGAGCAATTAGACCTGATTTGCTAACTGGTGATTGTAATCCCAGGATGAAGGGATTAATCCCTGTGCTCTAAGATCAAACACATACAGGGTCAGGAGAAGAGTGAAGGAGAGCCCAGGACTGGTCAGTTCTCAGCATTGTGGTATTCACATTGATTGATCTTCTGATTGAACAGAAATCTTTCTTAGTTCCCAGGAAATATCTTTGAAAACACATAGTGTAAGTGAGTGGGGACAAGTGGTGCCTTTGCTCTGGGTTGAGGAGAGAGCTTAGTGGCTTTAGGTCAGAGAGAAGATTCCTTGACTCTGAAATAACATTCCCAGTTGGGGTGGGTCTTGTGCTGTCTTCAAGGACCAGCTCAAGATTCATCTCCAAGAGCTCTTTCCAGCTAACTCTACCCAACTAAAATTTCCCTGCCTCCATTGTGACTTTGTGATAACTCAGGTTTTACTTGTGAAGGGTCTGTACTCTTCATCGCTTAACTGGGTCATTTGTCCAGTGCTACCTAATAACGACCTTCTTGCTATCTCTACTCCTTCGTTTGACAGTTTTCTCATCCAATGAACTATCAGGATTTGGGAATTTAGTGTCAGGTTTTCACCTTGTGGATCTGCTTCTAGTTTTGGCCTTTAGGATATATTATTTAAAGAAATACATACACATGTCCATTCCAATTCGATTATATTCAATTCACAACAACCACCTTCCAAGCACTTGTTTTGTTTTGTACTGGAGACTGAGGTCTTTTAAAGGAGGATTTATGTAAATTAGACAGACGTGGCCTCAACTTCTTGCTTCATCATATTCAGGTGTGTGACCCAGTACATAGGTTCACGGTCATTGTTATTTCCATCCCTTTACTTCTTCCATGATGTTCTCTTTTACTTTGCTATTGGTATATTTAATAAATGTTCTTAAAATGTGGTGAGATTATTTATTTTGATGACAATGGTGATGCTCATTCACATTCTGAAACTATTGCAGTAGACTTAAAGGGGAAATCTCAAAAGAAAGGAGTCAGTTGGCAAGTGGGTAGTAAGCTCATGTATTATTTCCCCCTGATGTTCAGAGGTTGGCTCCCGATGCTGAGATACACACAGTGGCTCAGAGCTCGGGTTTTTGAACAAATGCTTAATAAACTTCAACCTCTGTGGTATGTAGACACGGTGAAACACAGCAGTACAATAACCTTCCTCTTCTTTTTATCCTTTCCTTACTATTTTGCCATCACCACCCTCTGCCATCTAGAATACCTTAGAAATCACCTTTCTTCAATGCTCTTATTGTGATTAAATGCAATAAAATTCAGAGGCACAAAATTATTACCAGCACACAAACCAATAGGTAAACCAGTAAGACCCTAAAAGATAAATGGGCAAAGGAGAAATGAAGAAAGTCACTTATTGGTTAACAAACGTAGAAAAATGTTTTAACCTCTAGAATAAAATAAATAAATGAAACATTAGTAAACCATTAATAAAACAGGTATTTAAGCAATGTTTAGTTAGAAAGGTGATGTTCCCAATGAAGGCAAGATGTTGGTAACAATACAAATTGTTATATATTTATTGGAAGCCAATGAGTTAACATCAAGAGTGTGAAAATACTCATACTAGTTTGAGCAAACATTTCCACTTTGGGGAATTTACACTGAGAAAGTATTATGTATGTTTGATTTAAAGTGAGGTTTATTATCCTCAGAGAATATGAGTTCCCTTACACTTGATTCCTTACAAAATTACAAAAAGCAATATTATAATACTTTTATGCAATTCTTCGATTTTGCACAGTTAAGCACAGTTTAGTGAAGACACATTCACCTCTAATAATCTTAATCAATGCTAGTTCATGAATACTTCTGGAAGTCATCTGATGAGATTAGTAAAAATGATGAAAAATAAATTTAACAACCACTTAGCTACTATTCTTGGGAGTATGCTTAGAAATTACAAAGTGTTCAATATTGATTAAATAAATCTTTTAAAGTAAATGTTTTATTGTGGAAATCATGAATATCCACTTACTGGAAAAATGGCAAACAACAGTCCTAATGTTTTGTGAATAGATACTGTGGTTCAAAAATGTTTGAATGATAACTTCATATATGTATTCCTAATAATTCAAACAACTTAGACACAAGTGAGTTTTATATCCTTTTAAAAAATGTCTGAAGATTAAAAAAACAGCCCTGCTGATGACAATATATTGACTTGAGGTGCTAGTGAAGAATTTGAATAAAATTTTATGAATTGTGAGAATGGAAAAAAGCAGTAATTCAAAATTAATATAATATTTTACATAATATGGGGTTTAATATGTTGTAAGTATTACTAAACTAATGCAAAGTAGAATATGACATATAAGACCTGAATTATAAGGGTTTATAGAGTCAAGTTGGCTCAAAACATTTATTTTGAATCTTCTAATTGAGAGACAGTGGGGACTTCAGTGTGTATATATATATATATATATATATATATATATACATATATGTATATATATGTTTTTCCTATATACATATATGATAATTTTGAATAAGGTAAAGTTTTTTATACATATATATTAATCACAGCAATTTTTATAATAGAAAATGTAGAGACTGCCTAAATTCTCAGTCATAAGGGAACTGATTAAACCTTAGTTTGTTCCTAGATACAATATTAGAGTAGTTTATTAAATACAAATTATGAAAAGTGTCTAATAACATAGAAACTTGATTATATAATGTTAAAAAAATACAAACGTATATATGGAGTATTATTACATATACAGACTATTAAATAATCTATACATTGAAAAAGAAAACTGGGATGAAATATACCAAAAGAATAACTATAGTTGCTTTTTGATGGCAGTCTAGATTTTCTCTTGATATAGAATTCTGGAATGAATTCTAGGGAGGAAAAAACTCAGGTCATGAGTTCTAGCTCTCAACCATGCAGACAATCTGCATGGTGTAATCATCCACCTGAACTCACTCACTGACAAGGATGTATCTTTCACTGCTGAATGGCTGTCAACTATAAAAAAGTAATTCTCACTATTGAAATGAAATCACTTTAAATCTATCTATCTATCTATCTACCTATCTATCATCTACGATCTATCTGTAAATCTATCTATCATCTTTTTTTCCCATTTGGCCTCAATTCTGTGCTCTGCTACAGAAAGGTTAATGTCCTCTATCTTCCTAGATGCGGGGAAAGAACTGCCTGATCTGGGAAACTCCAGACTCTCCTTGTCTGATCCACATTGAGCCTCCAAACAAAGAGAGAATGAACTTCCATCTTCATTGTGGGCAGCGTCTTCAAGCTTTGAAAATTCTGCCATGTTTGGTCTTTAGCTATTATTTCTATTAAATAAAATGTTTCCTCCCTCCCACCCCACCTCAGAAAACGTAAAGCCTCCATTGATTTCCATTGTTCACTAAGTTAGTATGAATGAGTTTCAGGTCATTTCTTGATACCAGGTTTTGATGGGAATAGAATAGAAGAGTATGAGGGATGTGATGAGGAGGAGGATCCAAGGAAAGGGCCCAGAAAGATGAGAACAAAGAGCCATGGATGACCTACTTTACAGTTTGCAGAGGGTTGGCAGCTGGCAGTCTCCCCAAGCTATTGCCAAGACTTTGGATCATTCAACCACAGCTAAGCACTTTTTTTGGGGTGGAAACTGCAGGATTCAGAGATTCTGTACTCCATGAATCCTCATATTTTCTTTCAGAGTGCTAAGAAAATACACATCCTAATACTGACATTTTTATTCTCTGGGAAGTTCAGGTTAATATAAATTAAAGTGATAAATACTCTGAGTCCACAACAGTATTTTCCCTGGTACTAATGTCTTTGTGTCTTTCCTTGACTTTGTCCTTGTGCTTCCTATTCTTCTCAGCTTTAATAAATGGGCAGTGCACAGAAAGGACCATTTTCTTGGGTCACAAAGGTAATAAAAGAAATCTACATATATGTATGTATAGCTAATCACTTTGCTGTACACCAAACATTATAAATCAACTATACTTCAATTAAAAAAAAAGAAATCTACAGACTTAGGGAAAGCCAAGGTACAATCTCTTACAGAATGTTGCAGTGCAAGGACATCTTTGCAAGGCCTGGAACAAACTAACATAACATTCTCATGAACAGAATCTCCAGCCTCACTGTCCTGCACGTGGAGAAAGGAAAGGTCCTGCTGATCATGGCTTTGAAAGCCTGTCCAGTGTGTGGTCACCATGTGGATTCAGAGAGCGAGGTGGGCAAAGTCAGTGATTTAGGAAGGCATTCTGTCCAAGTTTGAATAGATTTGCAGGCATGCCGAAAGTACATGTAAAGTTGTAATACTTGCTTCCAATAATTCCCTTAACTCTCAGTCTCTTAAACTTAGCTGTAACTCAGGTTTCTCAGTTCCCAACAGGAAGCATTAAATCCGTGAAGACGCTCAGGAGAAAGTCTCCCAGTCTCTCTCTTTGGGCAGCTGTCAGGTGATTGATGGGACCACAAGTCTGGGACTTTTTGAGAAGCAGATTCTCATGCCCTGCCCTGGTGGATGCTTCCTGGGTAACTGGCGGTCGTGCTCTACATCTGTTGTGAACTGGCCCAAAGCCAGCAGCTTTTGTTCTCTGAATAGGAAAGGAACTCAAATGTGTGATATTAGGGGGTACAGGAACCACAGGATGTGGATATTCTGTGTCTCTGGTGCCTCATAAGGAAGACACCCCTTTGTATTAGGTGGGTGGTGACAAGACTGAGTCAGCAGTGGACTTGAGCAGTTTCCCACACCCAGGTCCCATCCATCCCACCATTTTCCACCTGTCTCTTAGCACATGGGCTTTTCCAGGTTTATTAGCCAATGTGTATAGTCAGATCTGACGTCTGGGATCAGTGTGACGGTGTCAACAATGCTGAACAAGGAGATCCTCCTCCAGATGTGGAGGAGACCAGATGGCTTGGGGTGTGGAAGCCGAAAAGCAATGGCAGAACCATCCTGACCCCTGTGGCAAACACTCCATCCAGAGAGAAAGGCATTGTAGGAAGATGGGATCTATTGCTTTTCTTCTGTAAATAGAGGTTAAATAATATCAGTACAAAACTGTCTTCTCTCCGCACACTGATTCTGCACTGATAGTTGAGTTATTAGTGTATGTAGGATGGCGTCCCCATTTTCATCACGAAATCCTCTGTATGCAGAAACAACGTATAGGAAGTGGGAGAAATATATCCAAATATAAAAATAGTGTGGACCTGCCTTATACCTAGCTCTTGGAGTCTGCTTTGGAGAGAGGGAAAGATTTTATTCTGCAGTCAGATTCATTTATTTATGTTGAGTCCAAAGACTATCAAAGACTATGTTGACTTCATCCAGGTTAATTCTGAGTTGACTTGATTTACCACAAATAGATGGTAGAACGAAGGGTGGTATCAGAGAACACAAGTAGATGAGAGAGTTGGAGCTTTTAAGGTGACAACGTTTCCTTCTTCCATTGAAGGTGTATGATCTGGACAGCTCTGATCACAGTTCAGAGAACTGGTGCATCCAAGTATTTGTCCTAGAGCCTCATACATCTATATACCCTGTAGAATCTGAGATTCAGTTCTGAGACTTTAGAGGAGTGGTATGTAGATAGCCCACCTTTTTCCAATGGCAAATTCCAGTGATGTAGTAGCTGGACCTGGATTTAGGTAGAAACTTGCGAGTCTTTCTGAGTCAGGCACCTTAAAGAGTTATAGTATCATGGAGTTCAGACTCAGCTCTGGGGACAGATCTCTGAAAAGTTTCCACAAATGGTGGAAGGTGGTCCTTCCTTTCCAGTCTTACATGGATTGGGGTAGGACTGAGAAGCAAAAAACTGGAAGAGGAAGGGACCTATTTTGCATCATTTTTCAGTTGAGATGCTAATGCTCTGGGAAGGTTCATTGTGGGAAGGCGTAAAGCTCAGGTTGAGGGAGGCTGGGAGAAAGAAATGAGTGGTGGAAATTTTCTAGACTATCAACACTGTGAGTAGATGTCAAAGAAGGAAATATGAATTTATAAATGGAGACCTAAGGATCAAAATTAGAAAAAGGTACTGAGGAACAAACGCTGCAGAAGAAACTGAGTGAGTAATTGGCTGTGAGAACAGTGACACCAAGAGCACGTTTTATGGTTGTTGTAGGTCCCAAGGCAGTCCAAGCTTGAGCTTTTTGCTCCCAATAGGTGCCTGGAATGATAGAGAAATGGAAGAGGAAATCTTTCCATTTCTCTGTTATTCCAGGCGCCTATTGGGCTGAAGAAATTTAAAAAATTAACTTGTACATTGACCTTGTAATGAAACTGGAAAGCATAGCAAAGCCCTTTGGGAGTTAGCTTTAGAAAGGAAACACTGGAAAATACAAATAGGATAGAACATTTGCAGGAAAAGAGGAAATTCCCTGCTTAGCAAATGGTCAGATTTAAGTTTGGAACATGCAATTTTCCATCAGAATATCGGTAACAACATTTTAATGAACTTGGGACTGGATGCCTTGTGTGAAGCAAAAATGGCGGCTGGGGGCTTCCCTGGGGGCTTCCCTGGTGGCGCAGTGGTTGGGAGTCCGCCTGCCGGTGCAGGGGACGTGGGTTCGTGCCCCGGTCCGGGAGGATCCCACATGCTGCGGAGCGGCTGGGCCCGTGAGCCATGGCTGCTGGGCCTGTGAGTCCGGAGCCTGTGCTCTGCAACGGGAGAGGCCACAGCAGTGAGAGGCCCGCGTACCGCAAAAAAAAAAAAAAAAAAAAAAAATGGCAGCTGGTATTTTGTGGGAGTTCAGTCAGGGAGTCATGGCAAAATTAGTCTGATAGTCATGGTAGCCAGGCTGAGGAATTCAGGGGGAAATTACACTTTTGCCCCTGCAGTTTCTGTACAGGTCTCTGTGGGTTTTGTAGCAATGTGCTCATAAACCAACCCACAGTGCTACAGAGCTTTACAAAAACCTCCCCTTTGTTTTGTCCTATCAGGCCTCTGAGAACACCCATCATAGGATTTTTCTCTAAGTCAAGCTTCAGCAAGATCAGAGTCTTGGCTGCAGGTCAGGGCAGGCTCACCTGGGTGCTTCTTTCTCAGGCTCTTCTGCCCTGCTGCTGGGATCTGCTCTGGAGTTTGCAACTAGAACGGACTTTCAGAAATCATGACATCTTCTTCTATCTGTGCTTTCTGGTGAGTATCCTCTCAGATGGTTTCCCACAGAGGAGTTTGTCAGACCTGAATGTCTCAACTGGGTTCTATAAGCTGTAGGTAGGCAGAAAAGTTTTGTGGTCAATGTAATTTCTGCTCTCACCTGCTATGCTTCCAAATCACCTCTGCCTGCCCTACTTTACACGTGGAGGGTGTTATAGAGTTGAAAAGGCTTTCATATAAACTTAGAATTTTATCCTCTCCATTGACTAGCTTGTGGCTAAATTCAGGGCCAGTAGTCCATATGCTTCTTGGTGTGACTTGGAAAGGGCAACCCGCTGGGGAAATGCAGCGGCAGCTCCTAGTGTTCAAGCTTGGCAAACAGAAGGCACCTTTGTGAGCCTTCTGAAAGGTTTCCCTTTGTCCAGATGATGCAGCTCCTCACCAGGGCCAGCAGAGCTGGAGCTGAATTTTAGCCCCACTTGTCCCCTTGGCCAAGGGTCCTTGTGCCAGACACAACCTGTGAACCTAGGCGCAGTGGCTCTGGCCAAATTCAGGCCATGCTATTTATTTATATTCTTGCTGGACTTCTGATTTTTAACATCATCATACCCTTTTTGAAAACTTTGGTGCTCTCAACACACTGGTCTTGGTTAGCCTTGATCTCTGTGTCTATTATTGTGAAAATAAAGAGATACACTAGGGTCATTGAAAGTACCCTCATGGAATGTTAACCACTAAAGGAGAGTGTGAATTCTGTTGCTGTTGTTATCAAGAGAGAGCAGGATTGAAAAAAGGTTGATCTTCGCACTTTCTTTGGAGGATCTTATCCAAATCCATGGCTTAATTTAAGTATAACAATTTTCCTTATAATCTTGTGACAACACCTTCCCACCCTCCATACAACTGTTTTTCTGCCCCATGAACTCCAAGAAACTTCATCTCCACACACAGGGTCTAACACTCTTTTGCTGATTAAAAAAACTCAAAGAATGAATAGGAAAACTGGAGAAGAAGAAATGTTATTTTCTCAGTAACAGACAATGTAACAAAGGATGGCTCGAGCAGAGAGCAGGAGAATGTGGGCCTCATGGGGGGAGGCCAGTTGGGAATAAAACATTGAACTTGGATGGCTGAGTACGGCTGCTTTAGGTGCTAGTCTTTGAAATGGCAAGAGGTGGGCGGTTAGCGTGTTGAATAGTAAATTCGGCTTCTGATGCCCCCCTGTGAGGCTCACTGACTCCTTCCTAGTGCTGGTGCACAGACTTTCCCAAGCAGCCATCAGAGACTGGTTTGAATGGAACTAGCTTTAAGAAACAAAAAAGTTGGGAATGAAAAGGCAATTAAAATCTCGAGGAAACCAACACTTAAACTCTGCAACCTTGTGGGTCTGGGGCCGTGAATCTTACAATCCTGTGGCCATGGCAGGAGGTTTTGGGGTGCTGAATCCTGAGGAGAATGCAGCTGCTGTGTTTCCCAGTGCTTCACTCCTCCCTGTACCAGGAGTATCATCCAGGGACTTTGCCACGGGACTTTGCAGGGCCTCCACTCCGGGTGGGTGTACATCCCACTCCATTGACCTGGAGCGTGGCCATGCATGGATCCATAGATTGTGGGTGGAGGTGACAGTGCCAGTTCCAGGCTGAGGCTCCACATGGCATGACATCATGGATTTCTGCCAGCACTCTTGAGCCTTTGTCCTCTGAGGTGAGAAGAGTGTGCTCAGGGGGTCACTGCTGCTTCAGCCTGGGTCCCAGAACAAAGACACGTAGAGCAGCCCTGAATGCAGCCCACAACTTGAGGCTGAGTCCAGCTGGCCTGCTGACCAATGAGCAAAGGCAATATATGTTTGTTGTTGCAAAGCAACTGAGATTTTGTGAATGTTTGTTATAGCTAATAATCACAGTAGAAATACCTGATTAATAAAGATGCTAAGCCTTGTGGGGCCTGACCTATGAAATTACATGCTGAAATTTATTGTAGCACCCCATTATCCTCAGGATAAGATGGCTTGGAACACAGGGTTTTGCTTGCCTTCCTAGGCTATGTCTTATCCTTTTCCACATGCTCCCCTAAACTCAGCTGTGTTGGACAACTTGCTTCCTGAAAGCTCCATGGTCTTTCATACCTCTTTGCCTTTGCCAAGTGATTGCTTTTGCCTGAAATGCCCTTTCCTTCTTCAATTCCCCAGTTTTGTCCCTAACCCACCTCCTTAGATCCTATTGATGTACTGGTCTGAGCGTAGCTGTTTTCTTCCCTAGGAAGTCCTAAATGACTGCCCAACAGTGCACTGGATTAGATGCACCCCCTTCCCTTCAATTTTCATGGCATCCAGTGCTTATCTCTATCACTGCACTCAAAACCCCTTTCCTGTGGTCTTAGAGAAGGAGTTTGTCTTGTTCATCTCTGTGTCCACTAGGCCAGCACAGTACCTCAATGAACTAGTGCTCAGAAAGTGTCTTCTGAATCCACTTTAAGATGGAGTATCTCATATTCAGAGAGGATGAGCTAGGAAGTGTCAGATTCATGGCCAGAAGCTACATCTTCCCAATTCCTAGTCCCCTGCTCTCTCTGGCCCTAGATGTCTTGTGAAATACTACCTTACATTTGATTAGCAGAGCATAGCACTATTAGTTGTAAAGAATTCGATTTTTAACGTTGGCCTGAGTTAAGCATCATTATGAAGATATATTTGTTGTGATTTTCTCCACACCATGAAATATATTCCAAAGGCAAAGAGAAATGAGTTTCATGTTGTCTACATATTTGGAGTAGTTAAATCACATTCTTTCCACTAACATGAGTAATCTAGAATGGACTGTGCCTCTAGAGAAGCATCCTAGGATGTCACTGTTGGGATAGCCCTCAAGGATCATATATTTGCTCCACTATGTGTTCAAATGAAGGAGTCTAGAAAGATCCAGAGTGGTTTCACAACTGGCCAAGGCATCCAAATTAAAGAAACATACAAGAAATCAAGTATCCCAATTCCTAATCCAGTGATATTTTTTTGATACACTAAGCAAATACCCAGTCTTTGGTCCTCTATTCTGACATTGTCATTTGAAAGTGTCTGGGTATCCTCTCAGTCCTCCAGCTGGTCTCCTTCCCTGGAGTGGCCTTAGAATGGCCTGGGCAGCCTGGCGTTTTCTTCCTTTCTTCCTTTCATTGCTGTATGAGATGCCTTTCTGTGAGAAAGGGGAGGGGCAGGCAGAGGTTGGGTTCATCCTGAAATTCACCTCTTCCTGGAAGGAGGCTGGGCCAGACAAGTGCATTCTCAGAAAAAAGTAGAGGACAGGGATGGTGTGAGGGGACTGAGTTTCCCATGGTGTTGTCCAGTCCTGGGTGGGATCAGGCTTCCTGCCTGGAGACTCAGAGGACTTGGAGAAAATTTATGGGATGCCAGGCCAAGAAATGAAATAGGGATTGGACAAGGGCACCCTAGAGTTTTTAATTTTGTGATTGTGGACTTTGAAATTGCTTTATTTATCTCTACTCCCTGCTCCTGATATTGACATGTATTCATTGAGGGTTATAGACAAACTGCAGTCTATTGAAAGGAGAATACTAGGCTGTGTGTGTGTGTGTGTGTGTGTGTGTGTGTGTGTGTGTGCGTGTGCGTGTGCGTGTGCGTGTGTGTGTGTGTGTGTGTGTGTGTTTTAAGGTGGAACAGACTGTTGAAAAGACTTCAAACCACATACATGGAGAAACAGCTAGAAAACTTTGGAGAATATAGACCAAAGGATGGGAGATACTGAAGGTGTTTGATCATAGTCTTCAAATAACCATCAGGGTAGAGCTGGCTTATGCGAAGACAATTGGATTTACATGTCTGCTTATGCCTCCTATGCATTGCAATATATTGGTTTGGTGAAATATATGAGCAAAACCTGGCCTCACACAGATATGTAGTACAAAAAGGTAGGCTATTTGCATTGTGAAATCAGAAACCGTGTTAATGGGCTTTTCCTATTCTTTTCCATTAAAGTCCATTGGTCTAGCTTGCATTTGGGATGGCACTTTCATCTATGCATGGTTTTGAATGATTATCCATTGGTCTTTTGGGAAATAATTTGTTCACTGAGTTAGGCAACTTTTGTGTGTTGACATATTTCTTATACAATATCAAATATATCACAGGAGTTAATATGACCACCAGTATTTTAAAATCAGAATAGTATTTAAATACTTGTGAGCCATACAGCTCATGGTGACAGATACAAGTTTCCCTAAGCTCTATTTTTGCTTGAAAGCTTAGATTTTTATTATTAGCAACAATGATCCATTGTTTTTCTTGATGTGACAGGCTCAGTTCATTCATTTTCAAGAAAATGCCTGACAGCTACCCAATTCTGAATACCCATAATTTGTCTGTCAGTCATTCTTTCAAGTAAAAAGAATGGATAAAGTGGCTAGTTCAGCTTGCAACTCAAACAATTGCACAAAAGTTTTCCCTTGAGATAATATAATAATTTGGAATGCAGCAGAAGTGCTTTATGTGTACTTCCACTTTTGTCACACAGAATACTAAAAAGACATATACTCAAGAGTTGAGATTTAATAAAATTAATAGTTTCACTGCTTTTTCAATGTTATGGACAGAATTATGTCCTCCTCAAATTCATATGTTAATTATCCTTATGCCTCATATCTCATGATATAACTGTATTTGGAGATATGGCTGTTAAATAGATGATTTAGTTAAAATGGGGCCATTTGATTTGTATTACAATGTACTCTAATCCAGTCTGACTGATGTCCTTATTAGAAGAGGAAATTTGGACACACAAAGAGAAGAGACCCAGGGGCTATGCATGTATAGAGGAAAGTCCATATGAGGACACAGGGAAAAAGTGGTCATCTCCAAGCCAAGGAGGGAGGGTTCAAAGAGAAACCAGCTCTGTGGGAATCTTGATCTTGAATTTCTAGCCTCAAAGCTGTGAGAAAATAAATTTCTGTTGTTTAAGTCACCTAATCTGTAGTGTTTTTTTATGGCAGCCCTAGCCAATTAAAATAGTCAATAACATTTTTATGTGAAACTGGCTTTGTTTGCACTGCAAATACATAGCAACAAAGGATACAATAACCACTTATACAGAATCAAGGCCACTGACTTCACTCATGCTAAGGGACCATCAGTTTTACCTACCAAAGCTTTTGCAATATCAAGGCAAATGTCAACACTAGAATAGGCAAATATTGTTTTGATATTATTATGAAAAATAGTCCTGACCTCATGGAAACTCCATGAAAATGTCTTTGGGCCCCTAGAGGTCCATGGACCATCCTTTGAGAACCACTGTCCTAATCCATGTGGTTTGTGTTGCCAAAGCTGCAATGGCAGCAGTCAATCCAGGCTTTCTCTACTGCTTGACCACTCTCTTCTTGTTTGCTAGCGATTAGCAAATCAATTATATCATATGCTTTGACTGATGGATGAATAAGTGGTCAGAAGCCATTGTGAGCAGTAATTTTCCAATTCCTTAAAAAAGATGAAATTGTCCTAAATACTTTGGTGGAATCTCTAGAGTCAAGGACCATGGATCTGTATGTCCTCTGCCTGGGGTTTGTTCTCCTCGGTGGTACTCAGTGTCTCAGATGCTGGATCCATGAAGATGGTGCTTTGGGGACAGTGGGAGGGCTCAGCGAAGTCCCAGAGTCTGACCACATTATGTTCAGTACCCATACTATATTTCTGTGGTGATGCTTCAGCCTTTTCATTAAAAATAATGTTTACTTGCTTAAGTGACAGGTAGTTAGTATTGTGACTTGAGTTTTTGGCAAAACCGTAAAGAGGAGGAATAGACTGGCTTGGCTTTCATGGTTAATGGGTCAAGCAATATACTTATTAGCAACTGGACTGGAAATAAAAAAGGCCAGGCTTTTAAACTGGGACCCATATAAAGCCCCAAGAACGGATAAACCTGGTCAAGTTCCCCTCAGTCAGGTGGTCCCCAATACACTTGCTTTTGTCAAAATCTTCTCTTACCTTCTCTGTGATGCCTACCCAACTGAAGGAGAAGTGAGCTTGCCAAGCCACTGATTGGAGCCATTGGTACATCTGTAGAAGTCTGGCACTCTCCCATCCCCACACAAGTGGAAGACTGGATTTTGAGCTATTATTATCCAGAAAGGCAGTGATTTTAAGATATACCACTTATGCTTATTTCTTGACTAAGAATAATCCAAAATGTGCAAGATCGTTACTGGTGTTTTCTTATTTATATTACCTAGGTAGTCAGTATCAGATTCATTTTTGTTGTAGAAATATGTCATAGCAACATACAGTTTTAATTTGTTTAAATACCTACAGGTTCAGGGTTTCTTTGAGCAGAGCAGTATTCTTAAAATGTATGCTAATTTTCAATAAATGTGGTTTTCCACTTTCTCACTGCTTAAACTTGCTGCAGACTTCTTGGCCACTTAGAAATGAAAACTTTAAAAACATTTTATTATAAAAATTTGAAACATTACAAAAGAGAGGTGAACAGAATCAGTACCTTTACAGTGTCCACCTAGATTTAACAATTGTTAATGTTTGTCATATTTGCTATTTATTTCAGTCAAGTACCTAAAAATAAATTACAAGCACCATGACAATTCATTTCTATCTGCTTTAGCATGTATTTTTTAAAAAAGAAGAATATTGTTCTACATATCCATAATATGACTTTCCACTTAAAGTTAACAATTCCCTAAAATCATTTTGTAGCCAGTCCATGATAAATTTCCCTACTTCTTCCCAAATATCTTTTACTGACGGGTTTTAAAAACAAGAATCTAATCAAAGACTATGCATTTAATTAGGTTGCTAAGCATTTTTTTTTTTTTTAAAGAAGTTGTTGGGGGTAGGAGTTTATTAATTAATTAATTTATTTTTGCTGTGTTGGGTCTTTGTTTCTGTGCGAGGGCTTTCTCTAGTTGTGGCAAGTGGGGGCCACTCTTCATCGCGGTGTGCGGGCCTCTCACTATTGTGGCCTCTCTTGTTGCGGAGCACAGGCTCCAGACGCGCAGGCTCAGTAGTTGTGGCTCACGGGCCTAGTTGCTCCGTGGCATGTGGGATACTCCCAGACCAGGGCTCGAACCCGTGTCCCCTGCATTAGCAGGCAGACTCTCAACCACTGCGCCACCAGGGAAGCCCCTGCTAAGCATTTTAAGTTTCTTTATTCTGTGATAGTTCTCCTTCTACTGCTTTCCCTCCACTGTACTTGTTTTTTCTTTTCATCACATTGATTACTGAAGGGACTGGCCTGTTGTCCTGTAGAATGTCTCACCTTCTGGATCTGTCTAGGTGTTTCTTTGTGGAATCCTTTAACTTGTTCTTCTAGCTCCCTTGTGTCCTGCTAGAACTAAAGGTTCGATTAGGCTTTGTTTATTTTTGGCAGGAACACTGTGTAAAGGAGGTTGTGTCCTGCGTACAGCATCATGTCAGGATAGACCTAATGACTTGATGAGGCTAAGATCGATCACTAGGATAAGATGGTGACAGAAAAATCTATCCTTTGTAAAGTTTCATATTCCCATTGCAACCAGCAAGTAATTTGAGATTTTGCATCTTTTGGCTTGGAGTATTTTTTTTTCTGCATGATTTCTCTTATGTGAAGCCCAAAACTAGTCACATTTCTTCTTCCTGTAACTGTGAATGCCTCCATTCCGCTATACCAGAAAGAAATGTTATAAACCATCACTAGATGCTGAAAAATTCATATCTAAAAGAATCTGCTCTTTTAGAAGTATGTAACCCAGGGAAGACATATTCCGTTTCTGCTCTAAAAATGAGAATTTCATTAAAAGTGTTATATTTGTGAATTGTTTATATTCCCTGAAATGGGCTCTTCTGATTTTATTTTATTGAGCTGATGTATTCTATCCTTTAAGCCATAAGCCCAGTTATTTTGGACAGTCTGGGTGGAAGCATAGGTACAGTTTTCCTCCTCTGTTCATCACTTTTTCTCTTGTGGACTTAAAAATAGCAATTGGACCTGGTGTGCTAACTGGTGATTGTAATCCCAGGATGAAGGGATTAATTAATTAGTATTGAACACATGCAGGGTCAGGGGAAGAGTGAAGGAGAGCCCAGGACTGGTCAACTCTCAGATCAGATGGTGGTATTCACATTGATTGATCCTCTGACTGAACAGAAATTTTTCTTATTTCCTAGGAAATATCTTTCAAAAACATATAGTGTAAGTGGGTGGGGACAAGTGGTGCCTTTGCTCTGGGATGAGGAGAGAGCTAAGAGGCATTAGGTCAGAGAGAATGTTCCTCGACTCTGAAATAATATTTCCAGTCAGGGTGGATCTTGTGACATCTTCAAGGGCCAACTCAAGGTTCATCTCCAAGAGCTTCCCAGCTAACTCTACCCAACAAAAGTTTCCCTGCCGCCATCTGTTTACTTACTTGGTACTTTGTGATAACTCAGGTTTTACTTGTGAAGGGTCTGTACTCTTCATCTCATAACTGGGTCATTTGTCCAGTGCTACCTAATAACGACCTTCTTGCCATCTCTTCTCCCTCATTTGACAGTTTTTTTTCATCAGAACAAGACACATGAACTGTTAGAAGTTGGGGATTCAGTGTCAGAATTTCACCTTGTGGATCTTCTTGTAGGTATGGAATTTATAAACACAGTCTTTTAAAAAATGGACTCTGCATGAGGAGTTCAGTTCACAACAACCGCTTTCCGAGCACTTGTTTTGTTTTGTACTGGGCATTGAGCTCTTTAAAGGAATAATTATTTAAATTAGACAGAAGTGGGTTCAACTTCTTGCCTCATGATATACGAGTGTGTGACCCAGTACACAGGCTCTCCATTGTTAGTTCCATCTACTTTGTCCATGATATTTTTTACTTTGCACTGAGTATATTTAATAAAAGTTGTTAAAATGTGGTGGGATTCCTTATTACTGATTATTTGGTGATAGTCATTTACATCTGAAACTATTGCAGTAGATAATATGGAATAAATCTCTAAAGAAAGGAGTCGGGGGCAAGTGGGCAGTAAACTCATACATTATTTCCCCATGAGACTCAGAAGACTCCTCCCAATGCTGAAACATAAACAGTAGATCACGGCTGGGGTTTTTGAACAAAGGCTTAATACACTTCAACCTCTGTGGTACGTAGTCACAGTGAAACACAGCAGTACAATAACCCTCCTGTTCCTTTTTTCCTTCCTTGGCACTTTGCCATCACCAACCGCCCTCTGCCATCTAGAATGTCTCATATCTCGTTTCACCAATGCTGTTATTGTGGTTAAATGCAATAAAACTCAGAGGCACAAAATTATTACAGTCACACAAATCAATAAGTAAAACAGTAAGATCTTAAAAGATAAATGGTCAAAGGATAAATGAAAAAACTCACTCATTGGTTAGACACATTCACTTAGGAAAATGTTTCAATCTTCTAGCAACAAAAAAATGTAAATAAAGATATAATAAGCTAGTTTTTGGAAAGATGTTTAAGCAATGCTTTTGTTAGAAAATGTGATCTTTCTAATATTGGTAAGATGTCGGTAGCAATATATATTGTTTTATTTTTATTGCAAGCTAATTAGTTAATATCCAGCGTGTGAAAATATTCATATTAGTTTGAGCAAATATTTCCACCTTGGGGAATTTACAGTGAGAAAATACTATATATGTTTGAATATAAAGTGAGGTTTATAATCCTTAGAGAAGACAGAGTCCCCTTATATTTGATTCCTTACAAAAATACAGAAAGCAATGTTATAATATTTTTATGCAATTCTTTGATTTTGCACAGTTAAGTACAGTTTAGTGAAGACACATTCACCTCTAATAATCTTAATGAATGCTACTTCATGGATACTCCTGGAAGTCAGCTGATGAGATTAGTGAAAAAGATGACTAACAAGTTTAACAACCACTTAGTAACTATTCTTGGGAGTAAGCCTTTGAAATTACAAGTGTTCAATATCGTTGAAACAAATCTTTTATTTATTTATTAAAAAAATAAATATATTTATGTATTTTTTTTAAAAAAATATTTATTAAGATAAATAAATTTATTTATTTTAAAAATAAATTTATTTATTTGAAAAAATAAATATATTTATTTACCTTAAAAAAATAAATTTATTTATTTATTTTTGGCTGCATTGGGTCTTCGTTGCTGCGTGTGGGCTTTCTCTAGTCGTGGCGAGCGGAGGCTACTCTTCACTGCGGTGCGCGGGCTTCTCATTGCAGTGGCTTCTCTTGTTGCGGAGCACGGGCTCTAGGTGCGTGGGTTTCAGTAGTTGTGGCACTCAGGCTCAGTAGTTGTGGCTTGTGGGGCTCTAGAGTGTAGGCTCAGTAGTTGTGGTGCACGGGCTTAGTTGCTGTGCAGCATGTGGGATCTTCCTGGACCAGGGCTCGATCGAACCCATGTCCCCTGCATTGGCAGGCAGATTCTTAACCACTGCATCACCAGGGAAGTCCTAAACAAATCTTTTAAAGTAAATTTTGTGTCTGTATGTAAATCATGAATATTCACTTACAGGAGAAGTGACAATGAACAGTCCTAATGTTTTGTGAATAGATATTGTGGTTCCAAATATTTTAGTGATAGCTTCATATATGGATTCCTAATGTGCTATAATTCAAGCAATTTAGATACAAGTGAGTTTGATTGCTCTCAAAAAATGTTTGGATATTAAAAAAAGCAGCTCTTTGATGGCAAATACGTTGATTTGAAATGCTTGTGAGGAATTTGAAAAAAAATTCGGTGAACTATGAGAATAAACAAAAACAAGTATTTCAAAATTAATATACTATTTTATATGAAATGTGATTTTAAATATGCATGTGTAACAAAATATTACATTAAAAATTTAAAGAAGAATTTGACAATTTATCTATCCCTTCTCGGGTTTATATAATCAAGTTGGCTAAGAAACTTTATTTTGACTCCTTTGAGGGAAAGTGAGACTTACATATATATAAACTTCATATATATATATATGAAGTTTTACTCATATACACAGATGATAATTTTAAATAATGAAAAGTTATATACTGATATGTTCATCACAGCAATTCTTATAATAGGAGAAATGTAGAAGGTGCCTAAATTCTCCATAAGAGGACTGATTATACCATAGCTATTCCTGGATACAATATTAATGTAGCTTATTAAAAATACTATTAAGAAAAAGTATCTGATAACATAGAGAATTGATTTTATAATGTTCAAAAAGATACAAATGTGTATATGGGGGTATAATTACATATACAGAGTGTGTAATAATTTATACATTGAAAAAGAAACTGGGAAAGGATATACCAAAGTAGCAACTGTAGCTCCTTTTTGGTAGCAGTCCTGATTGTCTTTCAACATAGATTCTATAATGAATTTCCTGGAGGAAAAGAGCTCAGGTCATTGAGTTCTAGCTCCCAAACAATGAGGACAACCTCTCTAGTGTATTCACCCACCTGAACTTACACTCTCACAAGTATGTTTGTTTCACTGCTGAATGGCTGTCAACTGTAAAAAAGCAATTCCTGCTATTGAGATGAAATCTTTTTCCATATCTATATCTATATCTACATCTATATCTACATCTGGAAATCTCTATATCCATCTATCTATCATTTTTATTTTTTTTATTTTTGGCCCCAGTTCTGTCCTCTGTTGTAGACAGGTTAATGTTCTCTGTCTTCCTGGACATGGGGAAAGAATTGCCTGCTCTGGAAAACTCCAGACTCTCTTTGTCTGATCCACACTGAGCCTCCAAACAAAGAGAGAACAAACTTCTATCTTTCATTGTGGGCAGTGTCCTCAAGCTTTGAAAATTCTGCCATGGTTTCTTTAGTCTTTAGCTTTTGGCTATTATCTCTACTAAAATACAGTGTTCCCTCCGTCCCACCCCAACCTTAGAAAACCTAAAGCCTCCATTGATTTCCATTGTTCACTAAATTAGTATGAACTAGTTTCAGGTCCGTCCTTTTTTTTTTTTTGCGGTACGCGGGCCTCTCACTGCTGCGGCCTCTCCCGTTGCGGAGCACAGGCTCCGGATGCGCAGGCTCAGCGGCCATGGCTCACGGGCCCAGCCGCTCCGCGGCATGTGGGATCTTCCCAGACCGGGGCACGAACCCGCGTCCCCTGCATCGGCAGGCGGACTCTCAACCACTGCGCCACCAGGGAAGCCCGGGAAGCCCTCAGGTCATTTCTTGATACCAGGTTTTTATGGGAATAGAATAGTAGCACATGAGGGATGTGATGGGAAGGAGGGTCCAAGAAAATGGCCCAGAAAGATGAGAACAAGGAGCCATGGATGACCTACTTTACAGTTTGCAAAGGGTTGGCAGCTGCAGCCTCCCTTAGCTACTGCCAAGACACTGGATTATTCCAGCCACAGTTAAGCACTTCTTTTAGTGAAAGCTGCAGGGTTCAAGGATTCTGTACTCCTTGAATGCACATATTTTCTTTCAGCAACACTAAGAAAATACATATCCTAATATTGACATTTTAACTGTTATTTTCTAGGAAGTTCAGGTTAATATCAATTCAAGTGATAAACATTCTGAGTCCACAACAGTATTCTCCCACGTACTAATGTCTTTGTGTCTTTCCTTTTACTTTGTCCGTGTGCTTCTTATTTTTCTTTGCTTTACTAAGTAGGCAGTACACAGAAGGGACCATTCTCTTAGGTCACAAAGGTAGCAAAAGAGATCTACGGCCTTAGAGAAAGTCAGAGTACAATCTCTTACAGACAGTTGGAGTACAAGGACAGCTTTGCAAGGCCTGGAACAAACTAGCAATAACATTCTCATGAGCAGAATCCCCAACTCCATTGTCCCGCATGTGGGGAAAGGAAAGGTCCTGCTGATCATGGCTTTGAAAGCCTGTCCAGTGTGTGATCACCACGTGGATTCAGAGAGTGAGGTGGGCAAAGTCAGTGATTTAGGAAGACATTGTATCAAAGTTTTGGATAGATTTGCAGGTGTGCCTAAAGTACATGTAGAGTAATATCTGCTTTCCAATAATCCCCTTAACCCTCAGTCTCTTAAACTTAGTCTCAACTCAGCCTTCTCAGTTCCCAACAGGAAGCATTAAATCCCTGAAGATGATCAGGAGAAAGTCTCTCAGTCTCTCTGTGGGCAGGTGTTAGATGATTGATGGCACCACAAGAATGGGAATTTCTAAGAAGCAGATTCTCATGCCCTGCCCTGGTGGATGCTTCCTGGGTAGTTGGCGGTTGTGCCTTACATCTGTTGTGAACTGGCCCAAAGCCAGCAGCTTTTGTTCTCTGAATAGGAAAGGAACTCAAATGTGGGGTGTCACAGGGTATAGGAACCATAGGACGTGGATATTCTGAGTCTCTGGTACCTCATAAGGAAGACGCATCTCTTGGATGCATTAGGCAGGTGGTGAGAAGACTGAGTCAGCAGTGGACTTGAGCAGTTTCCCAGCACCCAGGTCCCATCCATCCCACCACTTTCCACCTCTCTCTTAGGACTCGGGCTTTCCCTGGTTTATTAGCTAATCTGTATAGTCAGGTCTGACGTCTGGGATCAGTGTGATGGCATCAACAATGCTGAACCAGGAGATCCTCCTTCAGATGTGATGGAGACCAGATGGCTTGGGGTGTGGAAGCCAAAAAGCAATGGCAGAACCATTTGAACCCCTTGTGGCAAATAATCTATCGGTGAGAAAGCCAGTGTAGGGAGAAAGTGTCTATTGTTTTTCTCCTGAAAACAGAGATAAATAAATCTTGGTACAAAATTGTCCTCCCTCTGTACACTCAATCTGCACTGATAGTTGAGTTAATCAGTGTATGTAGGATGGAGTCTCAATTTTTATCACTGAATTCTTTGTACGAAGAAACAATGTACAGGAAGTGGGAGAAATACATCCAAATGTAAAAATGGGGTGGTTAGACACCTGCTCTATATGTAGCCCTTGGAGCCTGTACTGGAGAGAGGGGAAGATTTTACTCTGGAGTCAGATTCCCTTACTTCACTTTGAGTCTGAAGACTAACAAAGACTATGTTGACTTGGTCCAGGTTATTTCTGAGTAGGCCAGATCTGCCATAAATACATGATAGAATGAGGTGTGGTATCAGAGAACACAAGTAGACCAGAGTTGGAGTTTCTAAGGTGACAGCACTTCTTTCTTCCGTTGAAGGCATATGATCTGGACAGCTCCCTTTAGAGTTCACAGAACTGGTGCATCCTAACCTTTGTCCTGGAGCTTCACAATCCAAACATGAGGTAGAATTTAAGATTCAGTTCTGTGCCTTTAGAGGAGTGATATGTAGATAGCCCATCCTTTTTCCAATGGCAAATTACAGTGATGAAGTAGCTGGACCTGGATTTAGGTAGAAACTTTCAGTCTTTCTGAGTCAAGCACCTTCAAGAGTCACAATATCAGTGGACTTCAGGCTTGGTCCCCAAAAGATATCCTTCACCCATCTTCTCCCTCAGAACATGCAAAATGCTTCTCTGCAAACAGATCTCTGAGGAAATGCTCATGAATGGCGCAAGGTGGTGCTAACTTTCCAGACCTGAATGGGTAGGGGTAGGACTGGGAAGCAAAAAACCGGAATAGGAAGGCACCTGTTTTGCATCATTTCCCTGTCGAGATGCAAATGATCTGAGAAATGTCATTGTTGGAAGGGGTAAAGCTCAGGGTGAGGGAGGCTGGGAGGATTTCAAAGAAGAAAGTATGAATTTATAAAGTGGAGGCCCAAGAATCAAGATTAGAGAAAAATATTGAGAAACAAATGCCACCGAAGACACTGAGTAATTGGCCATGGAACAATGACATGGAGAGCATGTTTATTGTTGCTGTATATCCCAAGGTTGTCCAAGCTTGAGCTCCTTGCTCCTGGTAGGTGCCTGGGATAACAGAGAAATGGAAGTGGAAATCTCTCCATAGAGGTGTCTGAAGAAATTAAAATATTCAACTTGTATGTTGATCTTGTATTGGGAATGAGAAAGCATAGGAGAGCCCTTTGGGAATTAGCTTCAGAAATGAAATACTAGAAAATAAAAATAAGCTAGAACATTTACAGAAAAAGAGGAAATTCCATGCTTAGTGAAGGGTCAGATTTAACAGTTTAGAACATGTACTTTTCCATCAGAATATTGGTAACAACATTTCAGGGAACTAGGGTCTGAATGCCTTGCATGGAGGAAAAATGGCAGCTGCTATTTTGTGTGAGTTCAATCAGGGAGACACAGTGGACAATTGGTCTGATCCCCGATTCTGTTGTTTAGCAGAGCCTCTGGCTCAGAAACACATTGAGATGTCTTGTGTTTTGCAAGTCTTTCCTTTTTGAATGCTGTTCAGGGCAGTTATCATACCTGAGGACATTACCCTTTCCACCTGTGTATGTACGATGTAGGACACCCTGTATTGGGAACACAGATGACATTGATATTTATGAACATTACCTAAGATCTAATTAATATCAGTACCTGAAGTGGTTTATAAGATTGGATTCTGAGGCTATAATACAGAATATAGACTTCCTGGTCTTTTTCTTACTGTCCCCAAATATAACCAGATAATCCTCTGTCTGGTTACTTGAGGGCCAAGTTACTTTCTTGCAGAAACATTCTTAGGAGTTCCTTTAGAAAACCTAGAGTTCCTTATCTGTAAGACTACAGACAAGCCACAGCCTGAAGCCCAGCCTGCTGACTTGAGCACAGATGGGAGAATGTTAACAGCCAAGAAATAAGGGGTCTTTGGCTCTTTTCCCAGAACTGCCAGGCTAAGACCTTGGCAGAGACTCAACAGGAGACTGAACTCTCTTTGCATATCCTTTTATACATGGGAGATGAAAAGCTTCAACCTTGAGTGGTCACAGTTTTTGAAAAATCCCGATGAGGCATTAAAGAGGAGGAGGAATATCCCAAGGGAGGTGAGCTGAAGGCAGAGCAAGGCAGGTGTGAGGTTAGCAATGACTTTCAATCCCCTTTCATTAATCATGAGTGTACTTTGTTTAGTTCTTTTTCTGATTTTATCCTTATTGAGTCACATAAAGGAATCATCCAGGCAGGAATCTGTGCATCACAATCTCGGGAATCTGTGAAATCTGATCCCCTTTGTCCCACAGCTGCTTCCTTCTCTTCCTTGCTGGGCAGAGACCTATAGCTTGTTAGTGTTGAAGGAATAAATAAATAAATGGATGTTGTTATAGTCTATGAAAGTAGCTTTAATCTCCCAAAATTTACACTTTGGACTGGTTTTCTTTCTCAATAATTTGTTGCCCTAGTAATGTATTTATAATGACACTTTTTCTGAAAGTTATAAATACTCCTGGGGCTTTGTCCTTATGCCAGAAAAGGATCGTTAAATTTTCCCTATTCTCCCACATGTATGCAGGCAATAGAAAACTTAGGGCTGTTAGATTTCTTATTTAAACACGGAGTTCGAGAGCCTGCCTCGTTAAAATGAATAGGAGCAATTGCATGATGGCTTGACTTCCTTTGTTCCGTCAGCAGGTCCTTTTCTGACTGCATGTGTGTTCTGGGTGGCGCCTGGGAGCCTTGAGCATCTAGGCTGTGCCTTCAGAGAGTTCCTTAGGTGTTTGATCCACGCCACCGTACACTGTTACCATTCAGAGTGTATGTGTTTGTGTATGTGTGAATTGCTAAAAACACAAGACCCTGAGGGATTCTGCATTCCTGAAGAATTCTAAAATCATTTGATGGCAGTGGTGGTAGGGTGAGAGGGAGTTAGGAGTTGCTCTTTGTTTAGGAAAATGTGTCATCGTGCCTTTGGTTACTAGAGATGGCTTGCTCCAGCAGTCTGTTTGGAGAGAGATTTTGCAAATTTCCTTTGTGAAATAAAGTGGAAATGTTCAACCTTCTCCCTGAGAGTCCGAGACCGGGGCCTGGGGCCTTAGGATTAAAAGGAGAGAAA
This sequence comes from Physeter macrocephalus, assembly GCF_002837175.3. Taxonomy (NCBI): domain Eukaryota; kingdom Metazoa; phylum Chordata; class Mammalia; order Artiodactyla; family Physeteridae; genus Physeter; species Physeter macrocephalus. Next base: position 106,813,342 of record NC_041224.1, on the reverse strand, counting down.
ATGTGATGAAAGGAGAAAGCCTGCCATCCCCACCCCTCCCCCGCTCCACCCCATTTTATCCCTGTCATGGGGGGATGTCCAAGGAATATAAGAGCACTATGTCTGCTCTCCAAGAGTAAGTTATTTGGTGTTCTAGAGTGCTCTATTATCTACCCTTCAGAAAATCTTGTTAGTGGATAGATGAGGCTTGGATAAAGCATTTCTGAGGGCAAAGTTGTCACCAGTCTTGTGCACCATTATATCCTCAGTATTCAGCACAGTGCAGGGTATGTAGTACTCATTCATTACACATTTCACCCACTCATTCATTCAACACGTTTGTTGAGTGCCCATTTTGTGCCAGATTTATTCTAAGTGCTGGAGTTAAGGCAGTGAAGAAAACAGAAAAAATCTCTGCCATCATGGAGCTTGTGTTCCAGTCAGTGGAGAGCTAAACAACAAATAAATAAGCAAGTAAAATATACAACACATCAAATGGTAATACATGCTATGGAGAAAAATTAAGCAGAGAGGAGAGATGGTATTTTCTGGAGGAAGAATAAAGCGCTCTGACCAAAATATATTAGAGATGTATAACCCCATGATTTCAATTTATATTTGGAGGCAAGATGTTGAATTGAGAAGTAGGAAAGAAGCCTCAGTTCCAGAGTTTCTTCACCTTGTTGCTATGGAGAATTTATCAGCCAGCACTTTCTGTCTGAGGCACTGCAGGGGGCTAAGACTCTACCTAGAGTGGGGAAAGTTTTGTTTGAACTCAGTTCTCTTCTTTGCTTGGTGGCTCCCACACCTTAATTCACCTCAGCGCTTTGTGGTGTCAGTTTCCTCATTTTTGAATGCAGAGAACTGTGGATGATCGATCTTGAGCCCTTTTCCTGCCTCGATATAAGTGATAATAAGTCAGTGAAAGTGGAAGAGACAAACTTGGACACTCTGTCTCACTGTGCAGATATATATGGATGGTAAAGTTGGCAATTCTACGGACCCTCCAGGGACCCACAGAATTTCTTCAGCTCTCATCACACTAGCCCCAGACCCCTGTAGCTGCCATTCCAGACAGGCCTCTGAGAAGGCAAGAAGAAGGCAGTGAATGCATTAGCACCCTAGAGACTCTAAGAGAATTCAACAAGCTACTGCCTTTGACAAGCATCAGAAGGGAGGAGGATGTCGGCCCATTTCCCATGTTGTGGCCTGGGAGACAAGCTGCAGACCTAGGGGTGGGCTCAGGGGTGGAAGTAGGAGGGGCGGGGTAGCCGCGGTCCTCCTTCAGTCACAGGAGGAAGGAATCTCCGGAGAACAGCCTGTAAGCTGCAATTGCAACTGGTGTTTTAAAGCAAGGGAGGGAGAAGTGGAGGTGGAAGGGGTTAGGCACCCCTACCCCCATTCCCTCTCCCCGGGACTGGCCAAGGAGTCAAGGGCGACCTCTGCATCACACAGATGACTGGACTTCACACAACTGTTCCCAGCTGTTCTCTAATTCAGGCATTGTTATAGGTGATGTATGTCTTTAGTATATCCCACAGCCCCTAGCCCAGTACCAGGGCCGTCTGCCTCTGACCCAGATCCTAGCTCTGCTTCTGGAAACTTAGGTAAGCTACCCAGTCTCTCTGAGGCTCAGTTTCCCCATCTGTGACACTGAGCTGACAATAAAGACCTCGCGGGGCTGTCATAAGGATTAAGTGAGTCCACACCTGCAGAGTGGTTGCATTTTGGCACTCTGTAATTTAGTTCACTTTCTTCTCGATTATTCCACTTTATTGTTGACCCTTTACTTTACTTATGTTAAGTAACATTTATGGCATAGCTACCATGTGCAACGCAGTTTACTTCCTCTCTATCATTTGCCTTTAACAACACTGTGAAGATGGAACTCTTATTATCTCTGAAGATGCAACTCTTCTTATCCTGGTTTCAAAGATGAAGAGGTACAGATAATTTTAGAAGATAATTTTAGGAGAAGTGAAGCTTGTGTCAGGATCACACAATCTCAGAGTTAGAAAACATTGAGAAATCCTCTGGGACCTGTGCTGCATTGTCCCAGTTTCTTGACAGATGGTCACGGAGCATTGGTTTGAACAGGTCTGGTGGCGGGGGCACAGCCCTGTTGTCTCTTATTTCTGACACATCGTGGGGACAGTCTCCTCTATGGACCACCCTCCCCCAACCTCCTGAATCACATACTGTGTCCTTCAGCTCCAGAGTCTGAAATCTGTCGCCCTCCCTTATTACCAGTGGTATCCTGGGCAAGTGCCTTAGTGTCCTCATTTGTAAAATGGGGATAATAATAGAAAATGCATCATAGGATTATTGTGAGAATTAAATCGTATAACACATGTAAAGTGCTCAGAATAGTGCTTGGCATATAGTAAACACTCAACAGATATTAATCATTATTACAGCTAACATACAGTTTTATGAATTTGTCCAGATGTTTTCCCTCCTCCTTCTCATCAAAGACATTCTTCCGGTCTCTGTCAGAAGGACCCACTGGGTCTCTTCCTAGGAATCCATTTTGCAGGTCTTTTAAAACTGTGGTTCCAAAACTTTGACAACAGCTACATAAAGCTTCCAAATGTCATTCTTTATCATATATATATACATACATATGAAAGGTCAGGCAAAATCACAAGAGATGGGAAGATTGGGAGGAGCCTTTGTGGAACAGTGAGGATCCCTGACTGGAACCAACTGTGTAACCGTGTGTGTCTGGCAAACACTTGTCAGCCTTTTTGTACTTCTACGGACAGCAGGATCTTTGATTAGATTATTGCTAAGATTATTGATCTTTATTAATAAGCTGCACATATTTACAGCACACAACCTGATGAATTCAGATATACCCATACACCCATGAAGCCATCACAATAATCAAATTACTGAACATCTCCATCACCACCAAATTTCCAATAAGGTATTCCGTAAGGTGAATGGTAGCTTTTCTAGACGAGGTCAGAAGGAAGGACAGGTTCAGCCTCAGAATAGGCTGTCAATCATCTACATCTGGAAAAGTACATTGCTCAAGATAAAAGTGGAGTTTAAGCTGAGCTGTCCAAAGAAGGATAAAGAAATGCCAGTGGGAAAAAATTGTTCAATGTTTTGTTTCTAGAACATATAGAAGAAGAAGTAAAGAGGTAGAGATGGAAGGGAAGGCAAAAGTCCAAAACAGTACAGCAAGCTAGAGATCAAGTCTTGCCATCCACGTTGGGAAGATGACAGGCAGTGGGTACCACTGATGCCGAAGGAAAGGAGGAGTCTCCCCACCCTCCCAGCCCCTCTCCTTGAGAACAGCTAGATTCCTGGTGTATATGGCTGGGGAGAAACTGGACATCACCATAGTCATACTTTGGAAAGTTCCTCTTTATGTCATATCCTAAGTACTTTAGGCTGTGTGGCCAAATCTTTTATGAAGCTCCAAGAAAACTGTTAAGAGTGTACCGTAAATGCTACAATTTCTGACTCTGTCTCTCCTCTCTCCTGCCCTACACCGGGCCACACCCCACTGGGGGTTGCCTATCTTAGCACCACTGGAGTGCGTGGGCAGGCTGTGAGCCAGTGAACCTGAAGGAAAGGCATGAATGTCAGCCTTCTCTGGCTTCCATTTCTTAAACAATTTATTCAGGAGAAAGTCATGATCTTGTTGGAACTGCTGTTCCACTTAGATCTCCACGTTTTTTGAGCTGCTCAGAAGTGAACCCACAGCAGGGTGGTAGTCGAGGCACAGTAGTAAGATCCTTCATCTCTCTCTGATGCCTCCAGGATATTCAGCACAGCCTGGTTGTTTAAAGAATCAATTTCACCTTGGAAGTTGTCCTTGAAACCAAGGCCATATGTGCCCCCTTCTCGGTATATGAAAGTCATTGTGCTACCCGGTGTTTTCCTGTACCAGAAGGTATAGTAGTTACTGATGGATTCTCCTTTCATGGAGCACCTGAGGGTGACAGATTCCCCCACAGACACACTCCTTGTTTGGTATTGAGGCACCAACGTGACAGCTGACATGACTCCTAGAGAAAAGACACAAGAGGGGCTCAGTGAGGACTGGGGCTGAGATCATTGAGTAAGGGGTGCTGTGCTCGAGGGCCAGGCCCTGGCAGCCGTGATACCTCGCTGAGTCTTGCTCTTTTGGGGTTCCAGGATCTGCCTTACCTGCCCAGAAGAGGGTGAGGTGGATGAGGTAGCAGACCCTCTGCATGGCTCCACTCAGGGACAGCTCTGCCTCCCAACTCGTCCTCTGCCTGGTCCCTCCTCAGAGTCAGCACCTTCTCTGTGATGTGTTTGTGCCTGAGGAAACCAGCCCCTGTTGGCAGCTGTTCTGTTACCCAGAGAGGTTTTGTCAATCACAGGAAGCACGCAGAGCCTGCTGACTGTTAATGAGATGACAGCGCCCTTCAGGATCAATAACGTGGTCCAGATAAATAAGGCCAGTTGAGAGGAGGTTAACACAGCTTATATGATTGATGACAAGATTTTTGCTTCCCACACTAGAAGTTAAGTTTGATACAGTTGCTTCATTTTCATGTTAGAGGTACACGTTGTATGCACTGTGGTGACGTTAAGGGTTAATACCCAGAAGAATTATTGACTTTTACAGCCATAATCAAAAGAACCATCAAAAGAGGAGGTCGATAGTGTGTGCACAAGGACTGTGGGTGTTGTAATGATTGTTGTATTTACTCCAAACTCCCTCCAAGCAAAGTTGGATAAGGGTGATTCACCCAAGTATAAAAGAGCAATCCAATGAAACACTGTCTCCAAATTTAATGCAGTTTCCTAATCCTTATTGAGCTCATCTCTCTTCTTTTCTGTAACGTTCTTAGGTCACTTATGTTGAATTACACAATGTAAGGTGTTGTAAAAACTTAGAAACCACAACTACCTCCCAGTTTATGACAGCCTAAATTTAGAGGTACTTCAAAAGAGAGGCGTATTTGAATTCTTGGGACCCGCACGTTTGGGTTTCAAGGCCAATAATCTATGAAATATTGAAATTAAACAGGTAAATTAATAATGGAAACTAGAGGGTACAGCTGAAGCGGGGAAGAGGGTCACCTGGTAAGCAAAGAGGTGTTCAATATCTGAGGATGGGTGCAGGACCTACATTCCAACGCTAGTGGAGCAGACACCCACCTGAGCTTTCTTGTTTTCCCCAGTGTGACTGGGACCAGACTGGCCTGAGGATTCAGATAGAAGCAAGCTCAAGTTAGCTTGACCTCATGGTAGTTGCTCTCCTTACCCTAGTCAGCTCATTTACCCAACTGCCTATCTCACCCACCATCTCTAGAGGACCATTAGCAAGTACTCAAGGTGGTCACGTTCTCTGGTATTACAAAGTGCACTATCTGTACCTGCAGGATACAATGGTGCCTGTTCTCTATAGTTTGCTCAAAGCTGCCAAGGGCAACTTTTCTGGGCTTACTTGATCTTTTTATATCAGGTGGCTTGCCTATTGGCACATCCTATAAATCTAGTCATTTTTACTATGCACCAGACCTTGAGGATTCACTGATGAATGACAGATATGGTCTCTTCTCTCATGGAGTTTAGTTTCTAGCATGAGAGCCAGTCATCACTTAATGATTTGCACAATGAATTTCTCCAGTGCTACAGAGTGACAAGTACTCTACAGAAGCAGAATTAAGAGAGCATGTTACGGGGCCAGGATCTGGTCAGGAGGTCAGGGAAGTCTTCCCTAAAGAAGTGACTTTGCAGTTGAGACTTAAAAGCTGAAGTTACCCAGGTGTGCTGGATAGTGTCTGTCCCCCCAGATCACTCTATTTCCTCCTCTAGGAGTCTGATCTCAGTGGACAGCATCCACCTGGTTCCCTTGCTCTCTGGCATCCTGTTCAGTTTGGCCAGTGGGAGGCACCATCAGGAGATTGGAGAGAAGGAGGAGGATGAGTTGGGGTGTTCGTACCCCAGATTCCTTCCTGCTAGGCTGTGCCTTGGCTGTGGCTGCTTTCCTCTGCCAGAGGTTGCAGGTTTTGGTAAAGACTCCTGTACTTCATGCTTCAGGCCCAGGGTGGCAGCTATTCTCCTGTTGCCAGACTTAGGGTGTTTCACCGTCTCTTTTTTGGTTTCCCATAACCCAGCTGTATTAGTTTCCTATGGCTGCCTTAACAAAGTACCACAAACTGGATGGCTTAAAACAACAGAGACTTGCTGTCTCACAGTTCTGGGGGCTAGAAGTCTGAAATCAAGGTGTCAGCAGGGCCATGCCCTCTCCGAAAACTTTAGGCAAATCCTTCCTTGCCTCTTCCTAGCGGCTGGTGGTTTGCTGGCAGTCCTTGGTGTTCTTTAGCTTGGCTCGCCTTTCCTGTCGCATGGTGTTCTCCCAGTGTCTTTGTCTTTATACTGCTTTCTTCTTGCAAAGACATCAGTCATGTTGGCTTAGGGGCCCACCCTACTCCGGTCTGACCTCATCTTAACTAATTACATCAATCTTAACTAATTACAGCAGTTGCAATGATGCTATTTCCATGTAAGGTCACTTTCTGAGGTACTGGGGGTTAGGACTTGAACATATCTTTTTTTGAGGGACACAGTTCAGTCTATAACACCTGCCCACACCTTTGCAAATGTCCTTTTCATTAGATTCTTTCTGATCACCCTTTTGACAGTGCCCTCTGTCCCCTGCTGGGACTCTGCTTGATACACCAAGTATCCGGGGCATGTGTAGGGAAAGAACATTCTATATAAGAAATGAGGACGTGTATTAAAAAAAAGCCCTGAGGCAGGAGGAAGTGCTGTAGGCTTAAAGCTGCGTTCACATCAAAAGAACAGTTAGCAGGGCTCAAATAAGCCTGTCTTCTGGGATAATTATTGTGGAATTCTCCCAAATTATGCAGGAAGTCGTTCTGAAAAATTCCAAGACTGTGCTTACGTTTATGACTGTGATTTCTGTCTGCCACAGGTTAGAGGTAATTTTAAGAGTTTTTGGCTAATGAACAAAAACAACCTTCCTCTAGGCCTGACTAGGAGAGAGTCCATATGAACAATAAATCAAAGCAGAGGTGGAAGACAGTAGTGGTGATGGAGCAGGTGATGATTTGGTTTGGTGGTAGCTGGGGCAGGCTGTGGCTAGGAGACATGCTCTACTCGTCAGGGAGAGTCGGGACCTGCTGCAGAAGCTTGGCCCAGGCCTGTGGCAGGAGCAAGATGGAACTCGAACACAAGCATAGCCTATGTAGGGTGCCCAGGTGGAAGGTAGAAAAGTGTTCCTGGGCCCTGCCCTTGGACTCCCTCTTTCTTAGGCTCTGCGCAGATTGTGTTCCCTGTGGTCATTCTTTCTGTGTCCAGGTCAGCAATTAGGCCACAGCTTCCCAGGTCCTGGGAGATGTCTGTCCCTTCATGTGATTTCTGGGGAGAGTTAATGTTTCTTTATAGTCTGTGAGGGACAAATGAAATTATATATGAGAACACTTGGCTCATTGCTTGGCTATTTGTTAGTTTCCTTCATTTTTTTTTTTTTTTTTTTTTTTTCGGTACGCGGGCCTCTCACTGTTGTGGCCTCTCCTGTTGCGGAGCGCAGGCTCCGGACGCGGAGGCTCAGCGGCCATGGCTCACGGGCCCAGCCGCTCCG
>NC_041224.1:106799676-106805662 GCF_002837175.3 Physeter macrocephalus | reverse complement strand
TCCGCGACATGTGGGATCTTCCCGGACTGGGGCACGAACCCGTGTCCCCTGCATCGGCAGGCGGATTCTCAACCACTGCGCCACGGGGGAAGCCCTAATTTCCTTCATTTTTTGACATCGTTACATAAAAATCAGGACACCTGAGACTTGGACAGTTAGTAGGAGAGACAAGAGTGCTTTGGAGGGGGCTTTATCCATCCTTTTCCATAATCCCTGTCAGCCTCCCATTCTTTGACATCTTTCCCAATTTTATGTGCTATGAAAATACTGCCTCAGGGCAAGTCCCTGAGGCATCTTTCAACCAGATGGCAGCCCCTTAGCCCCTCCTTTGTAGAAATTCTGGAGTTGCCTGTGTATGCTTTACGATGTATAAGTGCAGTCTCACAATTGTTGTTTGGTCTGTCTTTATCTCCTGTGTAATCCCCTCAAAGCACCCATTGAACCCATAAAGGTCCTCAAAACTGCTGATTGAAGTGAAATGATTTCTTCTGCCCACAGGAAGTCTGACTTGAAAGTGAGCTGCTGTCTACAACACCCCAGGAGCGGAGGAAGAAATTAAGGAGCTCATTCCCAAGGTCATGGCCATAGGAAGGACCCCAAGTCTTTGGGTTGTGGCCCTAAAGATAGGCCATATCATTATAGAAACTTGTGCTCCCTTCAGCCTTACCAGACAGAAGAGGGTTAAGAAAGGCACTGCTGACCTCGATAAGCAAGCTGCCACGAGCACTTCTTGCTTTTCCATTAGTGTACGGTTGCTAGAGATGGCTGTGAGGCTGAAGTAGTTAATATTTCATTTTCAGAGCCAGGGTGCTGCCTGGGGTGTCCCAGGCAAATCAACATAGATTACATAGCAATGGAGGAAGATGTGTTTATTGGCCTCACTGAGAACAGAGGGAAGAATGAAAGATTTGAAGGGAGAAGGGACCTTTGCAAGCCTTCTCATCCACGTTTCAGCCTTCACTTCCCCTTGACCTCAAGCAGAGAGCTGCTTTTCCTGTTCTTCAATTGAGTTCTTTGAACACATATGCCATTTCTTTGAATTTGCACAGGCTGTTGAGCTCAAGCAGCTGGGTAACCCCACCTCTGCTCAGACAACCCTCAGACAGAACACCATCTACACACTGGGCTGGAAGGGGTCCTGGAACCCGGGAGTCCTTGTTTGTTTGTTTGTTTGTTTGTTTTTTGCGGTATGCGGGCCTCTCACTGTTGTGGCCTCTCCCGTTGCGGAGCACAGGCTCCGGACGCGCAGGCTCAGCGGCCATGGCTCACGGGCCCAGCCGCTGCGCGGCATGTGGGATCCTCCCGGACCGGGGCACGAACCCGCATCCCCTGCATCGGCAGGTGGACTCTCAACCACTGCACCACCAGGGAAGCCCCGGGAGTCCTTGTTCTTCACTGCCTGCTCTAGTCTCAAGGGACAGCTGTGCTGTAGTGGAGAGACCACTGGATTTAGGCTTGGAAGATCTGGGTGTATACCTGACACCACCACTTACTTGCAAGTCACTTAACCTCTCTAAGCCTCCGTTTTCTAGACAATAAAATGGGGATAATACTGCCTCGTGCGGTCTTAAAATAATGGACGTGGATACACCTTGTGACTGATCTCCAGGGAGACCTGCACCTGGGGTCAGCTCACCAGTGTGGAAGGTGGGAGGAAGAGGCAGGCTTTGCTGTGACCTATGTGGCCCCAGAGGAGTTGCACCGTGGGGAGGGCAGCGAGTAGTAAGTCCCTTCTCTCTCGCTGTAGTTTCAAGAATCTCCAGGGAGAATTGGCCTCTACAAGTAAAGTTGTTCTGGAGACCAGGGTCATAGAAGTCTCCTCGTTGGTTTATAAAGTTCAGGGAGCCATCTTGGTCCCTCTGACACCTGTGTATCATGTAATTATTCATTTCCCTGTCCCTGTCATTTGGCACTGCAAAATCTTGCTTCTTCTAAAAGGAACAAACATCTCTTCTTGCTCCAACGGGACATCTGGCTTGATTCCTGAAAAACAAAATCAAGGGAAAAGGAAGAGAGAGGAGCCCTATAAGAGCATCAAAGGACTGAGCTACCAGGGTGGGATTACAGAGCCACCTTCCATTTCCATCTTCCCACCGTCTCTCCCAGGAGTCATTTCATCAGGGAAGTCGTTTATTCATTCACCCAATTATTGGGCAAACATCCACTGGCTTCTATGGTGGACTCAGTGCCAGGCTGGGCTCCATGGGGGTGACAATGTTTTGGGCTCTCCGGGGCTCACCTGGCCCAGGAAGAAGTGCAGGGCCTGCGGTTCTGAGGCTCCAAGGCTGCTCTTACCTGTGCAGCCTAGTGGCAGGAGATGTGGTGCGTGGCTTCCCCTGAAGATTGAAGGGTCTGCTTCCGGGACTGTCTCCTGGCCTTTTCTTCCTCGTCTCAGCCCTTAGTGTCTCAGCCCCTCGCCTGTGTGCTCTTGGGCTTGCCTGCGGACAGCGAGGAAATGAGCCTGAATCAGCAGATGTTCTGCCCCCAGAGAACAGCCTCATCAGTAGTACAAACAATCTAGGGACTTTTTCTTTCTGCTGCAAATGGCAGCATCTCCCTCGTAGAGTGAGACCAAGTTTTTGGCAGGGCAGATGTTGCTATTTAGATTCAGACAGCGTTTAATCTTCTTTCCCCCCTAGTTGTGGATGTTCCTTTAATTTTTTTTGCAATATATTTAATTTGGATCTTTTATTTCTATACCAAGGGAGCTGCTTCCTAGGAAGGGAGCTAGACTTTGCCAAAATGCCCACCTTCCACAGGACCTGAGCCCATAAAAGTCGCACAGAATTTAACAGAAAATATGATTGCACGATACAATTTTTAGTAACAGTTAAGTGCCTACTGTAGTACCCTGCCCATATCAAGAGCCCTGTAAGTGTTGACGCTGTACTAGAGAAACACAGCACAAAATAAGCATAATGGGGGGATGGAGTAAGTGGAGCGGGCAATGAAAATTAAATGAGAAAAAGCAAAGTTAAAGCATGAAAAAAGGTTTAATGGGGTATTGTAGAATCATCTACTGAAAGGACAAAGTAGAACAAACTAAAAATAAAAAGGAAATATAACAGCTTAGATAAGAGGACTGTGGAAGCAGAGAAAAGCTGGAGGGTAATTAGGACAATCACCTTGATGCAGTGGTTCTCAGTCTTGGCTTCACATTGGGATCCCCTGGAGAGTTTTAAAAAATACTGAAGCCTGGGTGCTATCCACAGAGAGTCTGATTTAATTAGTCTGGGGTGGGGTCCAGGCATCTGGATTTAAAAAATCTCCCTAGGTAATTCTGATGTGCAGCTAGGATTGAAAACCACTGTGTAAGAGCATCATTTAGTCAAACAAAGAATACACCTTATATTGCAGTGAAGTCTTATTATAGTGTTGTCCTCCGGGGACAAGGCAAAACCTGTGGCCAGGTGTCACCTGTGACTGAGATGATCTGCCATCTTATCCTTTTCTCCAGGTCCAGCATGGACCCTCAATAGCTCTCCTCCCTGGTGATGTTTCACTGCCTGTCTCTTATGAATCAGAGGGCATGAGGACCTGCTGAGGTCAGCTTCAGCCATCTCCCTGTTGCCCTGAGCTCCTACAGCAGTGTGGGGCACTTAGTGGGTGCTTAGTAAATAGTTGCTAAGTGCTATGGTCCTTGTCGTTCTGGGTCCTTCTCTGCCAATTAAAATGGGCTAAGTCTATGGGTCTTGGTTCCTCCTCTTAATCCTGCCCTGACCTTCAAGATCTAAATTATACCCTACTCGGCTCCCTCTTGAGAGAACAAATTCAGGCAGGAGAGTCTTCTTGCTGTGATTCTTTAGGTTGGACAACACGTCGCTGTGCCTGTGAAGTGGAATGCAGCCTGCAGCACACCAGATCCACAGGATAATGGGTCCTTGCTGTGTTTCAACTTGTGTTCTCTTTTTCTTCCCTCCCTCCCTCCTTCCCTCCCTCCCTTCCTTCCTTGTTGTTGTCCTGTAATTCCCAGGCTCACAGCAGAGCACAGTCATCCAAGGAGACCTGCCACAAAGAGTGAAAATGTGCGCAGTGCCCTGAAGCGGCCATGTGTTTTTGGAGGAGGTGAATTACCTTCTGTTCTCCTGGAATTGTTGATTTCACAGTGAAGATTTGCTGCCACAGAGCTGTGGGTAGAATGTAAAGTTATTGCCATCTCTGGAACTCCTCTTTGATTTCCCCTGCTTGCTGGAATAACCGTGGGGTTCTGGCAAGTCCTCAGGTAGAACATGGAGAGGCCAGAACAGAGCTGTTCATGCTGATAAGAGACTAATCTTATGCCTCTGCTGATAGTAGTCTATTTATAAAACAACAAACCCAAAATAATGGTAATTTTGTACTTCCATCCAACAATATCCAATAGAGAGGAAAAAGCTGGGAAAACTTGGATTGGGCCCAGAGGTTATTAGTTTTAAAGGACCAGAATAGAAGCCCCTCCCCCTTTGTAATATTTCTCTGCACACAAGAAAAAGCACTCCCTCCTCTCCTCCTCTGAAAGGGAGAAAAATATTTTGTTCAAGGTTCTTTGTTGGCAGTAGGGCTGAGGGACAGGCAAGAGAGACAGAGAAGATAAATGCTTTTCTTTTTTCTCCTTTGGTGATGGGAGCTAATGAAAAAGTAGAATGTCCATGCTTCCATGTTTCTAGGGAGCTCAAATTCTGTAGCTCTGGCACCATATAGCGTGGAATTAAGATCTTACCTTTACATCTTACACCCTCTAACCTGCCAGGTGTTTCCCAGGGTAAAATGTGGTGACAGAACTGGGCTCTCCCAGAACCATAGGGAAATTCCACAGCCACCAACAAAAACCTGTGTCATCCTTGCTTTTTCTGGTTGGCCTTCCAGCCCAGACACAGTTCCAGAAGTATCTCCTATGTCTTGGGCTCTGAACTAACATACCTACTACTTTTGCTTTGTTTTATCACAGGTTGAGAGGAAAAAAGGAGCCAGGCTGAAAAAATGCTAAAACATGAGGTCAGCTCTAAAGATATAGAGCTTAAGGGACAGTGGAAGAGAAACAAGGAAGCACTCTAGGGTGCTTTGTAGGGTGCTATGTAGATTTAAAAAAAGGGGCCATGAGGTAGCTTTGGGGGCTGGAAAAAGAGACTTCTGAAACCAATAAAGTGAGAAAGTTAGTATCTGAGTGGATGTTGGTCCTACAGCATCCTGGGCCACCATAACCCAGTGCCCTTGTCATGTCCCAGGAACGTCACTCACTCTGGATCTGCTGCTGCCCCGTTGCTATACTCTGTGTATCTCTGACATTCAAATTGGTTATGTGGGGTTTGTGGCGCGTCTTTGGTGGAAAGGGCCAACGACTGGGGTACATAAAATATTATCCATCACATTCACCACGGCTTGAGACCGTATAGTTAGGAGTGGTTGTTTTATGGTCACCATGGTGCTGCTGTTTTAAAGCCTAGTTTAGAACACAGGTGCTGTTGTATTCATCAGGGATGTGACAAGTTAAAGGGCCGTTAACACTGAGCTGCGTAATGAACACTTAGTATGAGTGAATGAAAAGATTACTGAATAGAAATACAAGCTATCCCGTTGGCAGGGCTTCAATTGCCAAGTAGTCTGAGGGTTTGCACACATGCATGACTGAGTAGTGACTGTGAACGGGGAAGGTACAAAAGGAACGTGAAGGAAGTACCATGGGAGGCAAGGTAGACCTGTGTGATGAAGAATCTCAGCATCGATCAACTGGAAGGAACATCCTGAGTGAAATTGAGGTCCATGACAGCGTACACAGTATCAATCTAAACTGACGTCGGTGTCCAGTCTGCAGCGAGAAATCAGGGATGCAGGACAACAAAAGATGCAGAGGGAAGGGCACATGCCAAGAAGATGGGCTGGAAGAGCACAGGGAAAGGGGATTTTTGCAAGACTTAGCTGACAATCATCTGTCTCTGTCAGAAAGCCTTATTTTTTATTTATTTATTTATTTTTTTTTTTTTTGCGGTACGCGGGCCTCTCACTGTTG
>NC_041224.1:106782515-106799622 GCF_002837175.3 Physeter macrocephalus | reverse complement strand
CAGCGGCCATGGCTCACGGGCCCAGCCGCTCCGCGGCATGTGGGATCTTCCCGGATCGGGGCACGAACCCGTGTCCCCTGCATCGGCAGGCGGATTCTCAACCACTGCGCCACCAGGGAAGCCCAGAAAACCTTATTTTTAAGCATGCCAGCTCAAGTCCCAATTGGTGACCCAGAGGCTGCAGCGTGCTGGGAGGAGAACTGTTGCCTCTACTCACTCACTATCTGCTGCGTTTGGGTTGACTTACAGCGTGGTTGGGGACTCAGCTAGACAGCACACTAAATACCCAGCAGAATTCCTAAAACCACCATTGGCCCAGAGAACCCTTTGTTAATAAATATTATAGCACAATCTGTGTTTATCCAGGGAAGTGTGATAGGGAAGGGAAACTAGCAGGAAAAGAAAATAGAGTTTAAATGCCACGGCAGTTGAAAATGTTTATTTTTACGGAAGAGATATAATCCAGACAATTTTTCTCTTGTTTTGAATGACTAAGCCCTAAACTTCAAGCACGTGGAGGCCAATGACAATTTTTTTTAGGGCAACCAAGATGAGGAAAAGCAGCCTCTGTGCACACACACCAAAGGGCCATGGGACCCGTGTCCACATTAAATTCAGGGCCTCCCTGTGTGGTCATTGCAGCCCCCGACCCACTTAGGCAGATGATCAAGTACAAAAAAGCTTTTAGCTTTTCTCTAGACAATCTTCAGTTTCCAAGAGGCCTTGGGAGAAGCTTGGAAAGGAACAGGATCAAAATTCAGATGAAGGAGCAGAGGTGCAGTTACCACAAGCTATTATTAGAGCAGCTGGCGAAACATCTTTCTGTAATCCAGGGAGTCTTCCTCTTATGCCCTCCTCTTTGGCCCTGAATCTAAATCGAGGAACCAGCATTATGTGGTTGAATCCTTGCTCTGGTTGTGTGGGAGGGTTTTAGGCAAACCCTTGTCCTTTTCTTTTACCTTTTTATTTTAAAGTAGGGAATAGATACAAGTGGGCACTATTGTGAAGAGTAGGTGGTCCATGGCCCTGACATACCAGCCTTGCCAGCTGTGGTGTGGGAATGTAGGCCATTTATAAAACCTCTGCGGCAGCTCCTGTGACCACAAGGGATGATATTGGCTCCATTTAGCATTTTTAAATTTAAGTATTCACCTCATGTCAAAGTATGTAGCTGTGTTCTCTCATCTGAGGTTGTTCATTTGGAAATACAGAAAGATGAGGCATTATTTCTTTAAATAAAATATTCATTACCATCTGTGTCTCAGTGAACCCTAAAGCAGAAATTCAGTTCACACATTAAATTCAATAATCATATATTAAACACTTACTATGCAACACCCTGTGGAAACTGAAGATGAAACAGACTAAGAATTCCTGCCCTCAAGGGGTTTATAAATTAGGAGGAGCATAAAGGAGGTATCCAAACAATCATGGGAAAAGAGAGAAAACATGAAATGACTCAAGAGAGGTAAGTGCAGAGAAAAAAATAAATTAAAAAAAAAAAAAGAGAGAGGTAAGTGCTAACATGGTTCCCTTGGGGAGAGAGCATATCCTCAGAGGCGAGTTTTGCACTGGAGATATAAATTTGGGAGTCCTGAGCACATATGTGGAATTCAACTCAGTGAGCATGAATGAGATCACCTAGGAGAAGATACAGAAGGGAAAAGGGACCTAGGCAAGGGCCCTGGGTGCTCTATATTTAGAAGCTAGATAGAAGAAGATCCAGCAAGGGGTCTGAGAAGGAGAGGCCAGTGATGTACAAGAAAATTAGTAAAGTATAGCATCTCAGCAGCTAAGCATGGAAAAGCATTTCGAGAAGGAATGGGTGGCCAGTGGTGCAGTACACTGCTGAGAGGTCATATAATTGTCGGCTATTTATTCCTGTGTTTGTTTTATGTCTGTCTCCTCTTATCTTAAGGAGGGCAGGCCCCCTGTTTATCTTGCTCACACATGTACTCAGTGTCTGGCGTGGTACTTGGCACAGAGTAGGACTCAAGATATATTTGTTTCATTAAAGCCAGTCTGAGGTGTTTGTATTTAATTAAGTAGGCAAAAAATAGTGTCTGAATAGCATCTTCAGATTCCTAACATGGAGTGTGATCTTAGCAACAATGCAAGCCTCCTTTTGAAGGCCTGTACAGACCCGCTGGCCTCATGCATACCTCCTCTCATCATCATTAGGTGTCTTCCAATCTGGATGCACAAGAACAAGAAAACAGCAAGAATCCATTGGGTGATTCATATACTAAACATGCAACACCCTGTGGAAACTGAAGATGAAACAGACTAAGAATTCCTGCCCACAAGGGGTTTATAAGTTAGGAGGAGCATAAAGGAAGTATCCCAGCAACCATGGAAAAAGAATCGTAATCCTTAAGAGCAGTGTTAGCCACTAGAATCTCATGAGATATTAATGGTTGTGCCATTATAGAAAGAATTCTCTAAACCCGATTCTGGGCTAAGTAGGTATATTTACAGCAGGAGTTCTCAGAGCATGTAATATGCTAATAAAGAATTGTGAATATTAAGAGAGATCTATTAAGGTAGAGCATTTGCCAAACTTATTTGACCATGGAATCCTTTTTAATTGCTTAATAACTGTTAAAATCTTAATAGACAGTGACATTATGAAGAACAATTTGGCAAGTGTCACCTCTGAGTTTTTCTAAGAAGAAAAAGAAATCATATCAAATTCCTTTTTAGTTGACATGGGGAGAAACTCTCCATGTTGGATACAAATTACATGGGTGGAATCAAAGAGTATGATAGGTTGTATCATTATTATTCTCAAGTATTTGATCCTCCCTTTTATATGAGAGGATTATCAATCCCTGCCACTGCTTCATGTCCTGCCAGTGTCTTCTGTGGGAGGGCCATGAGTCCCTGCCCAGCTGATTTTGAGCGTGGTCATGGAAAGGCTTTGGTCAGTGAACGTGGGTGGACATGATGTATGCCATGTCTGAGCAGATGCTCTAAGGAGCACTCTGAGTTTCTATCAGCAGCTCTCTTGTTCTTCTTCCTCTGTCATGAGAACAGTGTGTCCCAAATAGTGAGTTATCTTTCAGTCTGGTTTCTGGAATGGGAAGACGCAGAGAGCAGAACTTAGCAGAAACCTTATAGCCATCAACTTGTAGTAAAAGCAGGAGCAAAAAGTAAATGTTTGTTGTTTAAGCTATTGAGATATTGGTGCTGTTTGTTACTGCAGCGAAGTTGACTAATACAAAGAGGGAAATATGGAAGGCTGCTATAAACATGACAGTTTCTTTCCAGAGCTCCCAGAAGAGATACAACCCTGGAGGAGAAGCAGAGAAGAGAATGGCTTAGTTTGTAGCTGAATTTTTTACACTTCACAGGAGAAAAGTTGTACTTTTGTTCTGATGAAAAACAACTTCATGAAATAAGAAAACTACATCAGCTTAGATAAAGATCTGTAGATTTAGTGAAGACTGTAGATGCTGGCATATCCGAGAAGAAATCTCAATATTTCAAGCTGCAGGAAATCAAAGGACACACAGAAGTGGAAGTTGATAACCAGTCCCACTGGCACTACTTGCCTCCCTGTAGAGCACATTACTTTCTTAATTGTCTCTTCAGATTTCCTCAGTTCCCATTAACAGGATGGGAAGAGGTCAGTGCCCCACAGCACCAAATTCTGGAAAATCCCAGAGGTTTGGGAGGGCTCTTTAATAAGAACAAAAAGTTAAAGGGAGTGACCATTATCCTAGGAAATAATGTTCTTCATTCCCTCTCCCCTTCCTCTTTGCTCTTCTTAATTCTTTATCTCCTAAACCCGTACCACTCCCATTTAGCTGGTCTATTTTGTGGTGCGCACAATAGCGGCACTTTGGAAATCTCTAAGCTGTGTTTGGCAGGGAATTTGCTACATCTGTGGTTAAAGAGCCCCAGTCAAATCTCTGATAGACGTTAGTTTCCCCACAAAAAGACTGATTTGTTTAGTCTAGGTTCAGTATTTTTCCATTTTCGGTATGTTTGTTTAAATTGAAGACATCATATAGCCAAATGTGTGTGTGTGTATGTGTGTGCGTGTGCATGTGTGTATTTAACTATCAAGGATTCTCATCTTCCTTCCTGGGTCATCTTCAGGAGCCTCCAAGCATATATTACCCCAGGGAAGCAAGTGTTTTCTCTGTTAGGAGCTCACATCACTTCCTATGAGAAGCTGTCCCCAGCTCTAGGCCATCACTTCCGTCTCTATGTTCTCACAGCTGTGCACTCTTTTGTCTGTTAATGTCTCTATTTCCTTGTCTGTTTCTGTCACTAGAAAGAGCACCTTGAGGACAGGAATTGAGCCTTGGTGGTTTCTATAGCTCAGCCTGTGGCACAACACCAGGAATATTGTACGTGCTCAGTACATATTTGAGGGATGAGGGTATCTATCCCCATAATTATAAACTTGTGTATTTTAATAATATAGCTACTGAAAATACTCACCCAAAATCCAAAACACCAAAAGGGCTCATCATAAGCCCAGCCAGGAGTCACTGAGAAAATAATCATCATATTGACCCCTCTGATTTCCTTATAGCTGGCCAGTTTCTCTGGGCAGGTTTTGCTTACCTGTGCCAGGTCCCTATGTGGGAACTGGCTCAAATCTACAGAGGATCCTTTGATCCTCTCAGTTATCCTGTGTGCCCCCAAATGGGCTCTTGAGTATGTCAGACAGCTAGAGAATGGGTGGAAATCACTGGTCTCTGAGAACATTTGATCTCCAGCTCAGGGTGTTTCTGGAGTCTTCAAGACCACTTAAAAGTGAGAATACAGCAAGGCTTGGGACCCAGCTGCAGCCCAGAGTCAGGGATGATCAACAGATTCTGGAAAATTCTGGAATCTAGGAGAGTCATTCAATCATTCAGAGAAATATATTTGTGCAATTAGTCAGGTTTAAGATAAGTAAAAGCAGATAGAGTCCTTGGTCTCTCAGAGCTTACAAACTAATGAGAAACTAGACATTAATCAAATTAATGAAATATATTACAAACTGAATTATGAATGCATACTTAAAACCCCAAATCTGAACTTGCTGGGACATCCCAAGACATCTATGAAGAATTGATGTGTAAACTTTGATCCAAAAGATGAGTAGGAATTAAATAAGTGATGAGGAAACAGAAGAAGTATTCCATAGGGAGGGAACAATATGTGCAAAGGTCCTGAGGTGGGAGGGTACCTGGTACATTTAAGCAACTGGAAGAAGGCCTGTTTGACAGGAACTTGGGAAATGAGGGAGAGAGAGGTGAGAGGTATTGGCAATGGAGGTGAGAAGAGGTCAGACTGTGCAGGGTCTTAGAGGCCACTTTAAGGATTTGTCTTTTGCTTATAAGCAATGGGAAGTCACTGAAGCATTTTTAATCAGGGGTATGACATGATCATAATTGTATTTTGAAGATCACTTTGGCTACTGTGGGGAGGAATGTATTGGAAGGTCCTAGAGACCAGCTAGCTCATTCAAAAAGCTAATGAAATGATTCAAAGGAGAATATGGTAGTTTGGACCAAGGTGTTAGTGGTGGAGGATGGAGAGAAGTGCATGGATTTGAGATGATATATAAGATAGGAAACCTTGGGAAAGGATCATATTTAAAAGGAAGATTTTGACTTAAGTCTTGAAGTTGAGCTGAAGTAACTTTGAAGCATTTAAGTGGATATGGTAAACAATCAAGTGGATACACAGATATTCATGTATTTGTATTCAACTCATAGTTATTAACTATCTGCTATATGCTAATCACAGTATTGAGAATTGTATGGAACAGAAAAGTATATTGAACTTGGATTCTTTTCTTGAAGGAGTTCAAAATTATGAGACAGTCATGAGGAATGTTTGAGGATATTTAGTATAAAGAAATGAGGGCTTGGAGGTTGAATATGATAACTGTCTTCAAATATTTAAAAATATAAGGGTAGAACTTAGTCTGTGTTGCTCCAGAATGCATAACAAACACCAACATGTGAAGTTACAGGGAAGCAGACTTCGATCTGGTATAAAAAGTGATTTTTTAATATCAGAACTATCATTGAAAATACTTGAGACTGAATGATCGTTTATTCAATCAATATTTAATGAACATGTAAATTGAATGGAGGGATTCCTGCTTGACCTTTAAGATCCCTTCTGGCTTCAAATTCAATGATTCTAATTTTCTGTTTAAACTCTTAATTGTTCAGAATGAAGGTCACAACTTGGATTTCCTTGAGTCCACTTCTTTACTTGGACCCTTCCTGTATCCTCCCTGGGCACTTTCAGGATGCTGTAATGAGTCATTTCTTCAAGGTTGTGACACCTTATGATAGAAACGACATTCTCTTCCTTGGTTTGATACAGAGGAAGAAGTGTACTCTGATTCCCTTCTTTTCTCTTGCCTCTCACTCCTTACCACGGTAACACGATCCTGAATGACTTGTTTGTAAGTGCAGCCGACTGATGGCACTGTTCCTGGACACAAGGTACCTTCTTGCTCCCTTTGAACAATCATATCTTCCATTTCTAGCCACACAGGATGCCTAGAGACTCCTTTGCTTGGGAGCCTGGTGGAAGTGTCATGCTTATTGCCATGCCCTGACAGTTGACCTCAAAGACTTTTTCAGAGGATGGGCAGACACTCTCGGATTTCTGTTCACTGCTCTGAACTCTTTCAAGTGAGCCCTTTTCATGCTGAATAAAAATCACAGAAAGGAGGATAATGGGAAGAACAATAATATGAATTTATTCAACCCTCAATTACCTTTACAAATGCAGTGCGGAAGAACAAGGACAATACAAAAATATTCGCTGACTTTTATGTCATTCATGTGGCTCTGGGATTTAAGCAGAAACGCTTGGTCCATGTCCACACTATACTAGAGCCATCTCCACCCAAGTCTGAGGTTTCAGGTATTATGTAAAAGACTTTCTTATCTACCTCCTGGTAAGCTCAGGGAATTTCTCCAAGTATTTAATTTTAATTCTTGTTTGGTTTCTATTTTCATTGTTTTGTGCTCAGACTCTCTCAGATTGTTATGTGGCTGTCTGGTTGCTTTCCCCCCAAATGTCCCTCTTCCTTGCCTCCAGGCTCAGTTTTTCATGCTTACCCCATGCCCATCTCAGGTTCCGAGTAGCCTCAGCCCAACATGGGCCAGAACTTCATGCTCTCATCCATTCTGCGGGAGGAATGGACAACTAGAGACACACACTTTTATCTCCTGTCCCTTTTCTTCCCAATCAGGCTTAATCAGACACTAATGACTCATGGTTGTTTTTCTGGTTTGATCTTGAGTTGAAGGTTTGCAGCACAAGGGTTGCAGTGGATAACCCAGGAAGGTCGCCATGGTGTGGTAAAGAGTACACCGACTCAATAAATATTAATTCATTTCCTAATCTGCTTGTGGATGAATGAGAAAAGGACATACCTAGAATTTATGTAATGCCTCCTTCCAAGGAACATACAAGGACACAATAGCACCTCAGTGAGACTATTTATTATATCAGTAACACAAATAATCTGTAACCTGATTTGGGGATGACTGATTGCTTATTGTGAGTCTCACACCTGGCAGCACATCAGAGTCCCTTCAGGAGCTTTATTTATTTATTTAAAGTTATTTATCTATTTTTGGCTGCATTGGGTCTTCGTTGCTGCATGCGGGCTTCTTCTAGTTGCAGCGAGCAGGGGCTACTATTCGTTGCTGTGCGCGGGCTTCTCATTGCGGTGGCTTCTCTTGTTGAGGAGCACGGGCTCTAGGCACAAGGGCTTCAGTAGTTGTGGCGCACGGGCTTAGTTGCTCCACAGCATGTGGGATCTTCCCAGACCAGGGATCAAACACATGTCCCCTGCATTGGCAGGTGGATTCTTAACTGCTTTGCCACTAGGGAAGTCCCAAGGAGCTTTTTACAAATATAGATTCTTGCGTGACATTTGCAGACAACTGATTTCTATTTCTCCACCTCCATGAAATTTTTCAATAATGATGGGTTCCTAGACCAGTGGTTCTCAAACTTTAATATGCATATAACTCATCTAGGGAATCTTAATAAAATGCAGATTCTGATTCCCTAGATCTAGGGTGGTACCCGAGATTCTGCATTCTGACAAACCTCTAGGTGATGCTTATGATGTTGGTCCAGAGACCACATTTGGAACGGCAAGGTCTTAGACCTGAGAGGGGAAGAGGATGGGGTAGGGGAGGGAGGCTGAATTACCTGGGAAGCCAGAGCTCCATGCCCACACCAATTCAATGAAAATCTCTGGGGATATATTCCAGATATTGGTATTTTCAGAGTTTCCCCACATAATTCAAATATGCAGCTGGAATTAAGAGCCATTGTTCAAGAGATTCCTTGATCACATCTAATGCCCATTTCTCTGTAGCCAGGGCAGGAGACCTCAGGGACATCTTCCTTGTACTAAAAAACCAACAGCTCTTTTTCTGCTTATAGCAGAATTTCTCAAACATGTCCTTGGACCACTGCATCATAATCGCCTGGGGTCCTTGTTATAAAAACATGTTTTGGGGCCTGCCCCCAGATAGACTGAATTAGAATCTTTGTAGCCTGGGCTCAAGAATCTGATTGGAAACAATCTCTCTTAGTGCTTTGCATGCATAATAAAGTTTGAGAAAAACTGGCTTATAAGATAAAATCAAATCTCTTTAGGCTTGTAGCCAGGAGTGTCTAAACAAGTTGGTCTCAACCAGAGTTTCTGAGCTCTCTCTTTCCCTGCTCTACTGCATTAATCCCCGGTGGTAGGCAGCCTCTAAGATGGCTCCCAATGAGTCCTACCTCCTGGAATTCATGTTCTCATGTAATTTTCTCCCCTTGAGTGTAGACTGCATTTATTGACTCATTTCTACTGAATAGAATATGGCAGAAGCGATTAGGTTACCGAAAGACTGTGCCTTCCATCTTAGATGCCCTCTCTCCCTCAAAGCCCTTTCTGTAGGGAGGTAAGCACCATGCTGTGATGAACCCTGTGGAGATGTCTATGTGAGAACTCAAGGCTTGCCAGCATCCACATGAGTGAGCCTGGAAGTGGATCTTCTTCCAACAGATGCTTGAGATGCCAGCAGCCTTATGAGAGACCCCGAGCCAGAGGACCGAGCTAAGACACACCTGGATTCTTGACCCATAGAGACTGTGAGATAATAAATGTTTTGAGCCTTTCAATGTTGCGGTAATTTATTGTATAACAACAGATAACTAGTACACCCACCCTGAAATACCCTTCCTCCTCCTTCCCTTCCCCTCCTCCTTCCTTATCCAAGGCCCACCTCTTGAAGCCTTAGCTGTTGTAGGAAACTTTTCTCATAGTGATTGTCTTTTCATAAACTCCTAGAACACTGCATGTGAAGTCGGCAGCACTCATTGTTAGACTATCTATACTTGCTGGTATTTTTAAATTCATTTGTAATCTCTAGTTGTAATGTCTAATGCTGTCTTTTAAAATAAATTGTAATCCCATTGATGAGAATGGAACTTAAAACAGAAGTTGACCTAGAACTCTTTCTATTCCTAAGACCTATCCCAATATTATAAACACAATAAGTGCCCAATAAATAAATGTGTGATGAAGGTAATAGTGCATTGGAGGAATATTGGGTAGAAGCCATCAGGAGAGCTGTAGTTCCCACATTCACATCTACTCTGTATCCTAATCCTTGATTTTTAACCTTATGTGAACACAGGATTCCAGACAGATAAATACTTGAGCAGAAAAACAAAGAGTTGGCTACTAGTGCCAACAGGATGAAAGCACTCCCTTGATGATTATTAAATGTTTGTATCCTTAAGCCCTCCTGCCCATCAGTCTGCTCAGTGGTGCCTCCAGGCCTTGGCTCCCTGTGGTTCCAGATACCTTAGGCTCCCCCACTTCAACTTGGGACTTGGGGATCTATTTTTAAAATTCAGTTGATTTATGACCGTCTCAGAAATCCCACACGGCCACAGATATTTGTCTCCAAAATCTCTCTTGGCAACCGACAAAATGGAAGCCTGTGTGTTATCCCTCCCTGCCATCCCCATGGGTCCCCAGGGCTCCTCTGTCAGTAAGGAAAGATATAAAACATTCAGTACCTGAAATAGTTATGGGAGCGTTTCAGAAAATGACTCTAGTCATCCTTCATCACATACTAGGAGTTAAAGGTATCTCTAATACCTTTGGAAATTTTGATTAGGATGGTAATGGAAAACCATCCTTGCTTTATCTAGTTTATGTACATGAATGGTTTCATGATAAAGACTCTGGAATGAGCTACAGCACTCCCTATTGTAGAAACTTGTTCATCTCAGCCTCTCCACAATGAGAGGAACTTCTCAGTATTGAAGCCTGTTTTTTTTTCAATCTTTTCTCAGGAGTCTGTCAGAGATAGGAGTGGAGTCCCCTTGGTCTCCCTGCACAAACCCTAACAGACCTCTCTGCCCACCTTGGCTGATAAAGAAGGCCCCTCTCCACCAACTACAAAGATAAGGCCTTTGCCCCAACTCAGCTCCTGACTTATCAGATGTTACTGTTGAGGTTATCAAGTGGTCTCACCTCAGGGGTGGTACTCATTTTAGCCAAAGGTGGTCTCTAACTGGATCTGCCGCCTTGGTTTGACTTGGGGATTTGAGGTGATCAGAATCAGAACTGTAGCGCTGTGGATGTTGGACCCACAGTAGTAAGTTCCAACGTCTTTTACTGTTGTTTTTTGAATGTCGTGTATGTATTGACTTTTTAAAGCATCAAATTTCCCTTTGAAATTACTCCTTTCATTCTCATTAGAATTATTGCTTAGTCTGTATACTAAAGTCAGGGAGTTGTTTTCATTCTTCTTATACCAGCTCATCTGATAGGTCTTCAATTCCCCTCCAGTTATGCTTCAACGGAAGGTGGCAGGCTCCCCAAGGAGAACAGTCAGAGTTTTGGTCTCTGCTTCCAAAATTACATCCAAATAGACCCCTGAAAGGGAAAGGCCAAAGTTAGAGAGGCCTCAGAGAACTCCATCCACTCCACGGGGAGGGGCCGTCAGAGCCATGCTCAGCAATGTTCCCCCTTTGCCCCCAGCAAATTGTTCCTGCTACACATTTCCCTAAGAGTAAAAGGCCCATCGGCTTGTCCTTACCTGCCCAGCAGATGGCCAGGTGGAAGACGGCACAGGACCACACCATGGCTTCACAGGGATGACTCTGCGGTGCGATGGTCCCTTGGCTACCTCTGCCCAGATCAGCTGCTGTCTGCCCATGGGAAGTTTTGTCCGTTATAAGGGTGGCTGGGTATTAGTCACTTCCTCAAAGCGAGAGTGACAGGCCTGCAAGGCCACGGCTTAGGCTGTTTATTTGACAAACACGGGCTAATGACCTATTGCAGGCTGCATACTATTTGGAAGACATAAAGGTGAACTTCTGACATAAAGATGTAAGGTTCTGCCTTGAGAGAGCTCAGCGTTTTGGGGAGAGAGACATAGACAGACAAAGGGCGGTGAAATGCTATAAAAAAAGGTAGATCCAAAGCACTCCAAGAGCACGGAGGAAAGACCTGCTTCTGAGCAGCTGAAGCTGAACTGAAGCTGAGCTCATTCATTCAGTACCTGAAATAGTTATGGGAGCATTTCAGAAAATGACTCTAGTCATCCTTCATCACAGACTAGGGGTTAAAGGTATCTCTAATACCTTTGGAAATTTTGATTAGGTTGGTAATGGAAAACCATCCTTGCTTTATCTAGTTTACGCTGAAAACTATTTATCTAGTTTATGCTCAGCTTCAGCTGAGCATTCTTTCCCAGTTGCCACCTATAGCTCTACTATTCCAAGAGGTCTTTCTGCTTCCAGACTCTCCCCCTTTTCATCCATTCTCCATGCAAGCCTCACACTAATTTTTCTTCAGACCAAAGGGGATCAGGTCACACTTCTGCTGAAACTCCTGTAGTTTCTCCCCTTGGCTTTTAGGGGAATGTGAAGATCCTATGTCATGGCCATACAATCTTCTGATCTGCTTCCCTCTCCAGTCTCACTTTTGGCCATTTCTCCACTTGCACTCAGTACTTCAGCTGCATAAAAAAAAACGTGCAGGTTCGAAGATGTATTATAGTTCTTGTATGCCCAGTTTTTGCACTGGCTGCTCTTTCTTCCTGGAAAAACCATACCTTCCTTCTCCTCCCCTCCCCACCTCACCCAAGGGAGGTGTCCCCCAGCGTTCCCTGAACTTGTTGGGTCATGGCACTTATCATCTCTGTTATAACTATCTGATAATTTGTTTGTTTTCTGATTTGGACTTCAAAATTCTTTAGGGCAGAGACAGTATCTTTGTATGTGCATTCTCGGTGCCCATCACAGAGCTTGTCAATATTAGGAGCTCGGCAGATACCTGCTGGTCCAAGCAGGATTTCTGTCTGGGTCCTCCTGACTCTCAAGGAGGCAGGTGGGTTCCTCATCTAGTGATGCTGCGACTGGGAGAGGATTTGCCAGCAACCCAAGCCAAAAGTTGGGGAAGCCAGGTCTTCTGCCCGTTGTTGTAGGTGTGGAGGAGAGGCGGGGTCCTCTGCAGCAGCAGGATAGCTCATACCCAACCAGAGCCTGCTTGTAATTGATTGTGGCTAACATTCTGATCACTACTGGTGCTTAGGTGGTATCACTACCTACATCATCTATATGCAAAAGGACCACTGGCTTGGCAGGTGTTAGAGCTTTGGGTTTTGAATCTTGCTTTGCATCTTACCAGTAGCTGGGCAAGTTGATTTCCTCATCTGCAAATAGGGTAACTACTTCACAGGGATGTTGTGAGGTTGGAATGAGAGAACACACGTGAAATACTTATCCCTGTGCCTGGCACACATTGGTAGGCCACCACAGAAGTTGGTTTCTTTGTCATGGATGGGTTAGTGACCTAGTCAGAGCTCCCTACCTGAGCCATAGTCACCTGGGGAGACATAGAGCTTGTCATTCCAAGCCTGGCACAGGACTTTCCTGTGAGTGAAGGAAGGAAACTGAGCTATGTTAGGCTGTCCATAGGACTTTGGGCAGGTAAGTGGATGAGCTAAACAGAGCCGTGTCAAAGTCGAATGGGCAGTGTCAGTAACTTCTGTGCCCTTAGGCAAAGGGTCATCTCTGGCAGCTAAGGATTGAAGCCACATATGAGCTAGAGCCCCAGTCTTCTTTGTCCAACTGGGATGAAGAAACAATAGGAGGACTGGAAGAAGCAAAAAGACCCCAGGGTCAGATCACATCAACCCATACTGGCTACTAGTGCCATTCTCTCTGATGGTCTCTGCCCCTCTGAGTCTTTAGTATCAAATATCCACAGGGTGGATATTTGATACTAAAGACTCAGAGGGGCAGAGACCAGAGAATGGCACAGGGTGGATATTGACAGCCCCTCCCCGTGGAGTGGACGGAGTTCTCTGAGGCCTCTCTAACTTTGGCCTTTCCCTTTCAGGGGTCTATTTGGATGTAATTTTGGAAGCAGAGACCAAAACTCTGACTGTTCTCCTTGGGGAGCCTGCCACCTTCCGTTGCAGCATAACTGGAGGGGAATTGAAGAACTATCAGATGAGCTGGTATAAGAAGAATGCATTTTTTAAGATGCAGGAGACCCTGCATCTTAAGAAAAGAAAATAGAGAAGCCAGGTCTCAACTCAGCAGTTCACGCCCAGTAGTTTCCATGGGTGGTTCCTTGAATAAACAGAGGCCAATGTGGAGGTGTCTTTATAGAGCCTATGCACGTCTGGCATCTTGGTATGATCTTCACTTGACAGTTTTTTTAGGATGCCATAAGGTCAGGTGTACTTTGATTTAATTTGTAATCTTTTTGAACATAGGAACTGTTTCAGGTCATGTAGTATGCCTATTATGTTGATAGAACTCGAATATCCGTGGGAGAGAGTGCCAGAACTTCTGAGTTTCTCTATAATTGGAAGTTTCAGGACCTACCTTGCCTTTGATTTGAGAACACATCTACTCTCACCCTTTTGAGTTCTTTGGGTGAAAAAGGAAATAAATTTAGTGAACGAAAGCCCTTTCCTTGCTTTATCTCTTACTCATTACCCTCTGATATCTCATGTTAAGCATTAGTAACAGTGAAGTCAGACTCTGACGTTTGCCCACAGTTGGTCTCCGTTTAGGTATGGCAGTTATCTGCTCTTTGCCTGTTTCTAGTTGCTGTATTTGCTCTCTGTTTCTCTGCTCTGACACTGGCTGGTTGGACAAGCAACTGAAGAATAGGAACGGAGGTGAATGAAGAGAGAG
The DNA here is from genome assembly GCF_002837175.3 of Physeter macrocephalus. Taxonomy (NCBI): domain Eukaryota; kingdom Metazoa; phylum Chordata; class Mammalia; order Artiodactyla; family Physeteridae; genus Physeter; species Physeter macrocephalus. Next base: position 106,785,411 of record NC_041224.1, on the reverse strand, counting down.
GAAACTGCATTTCTATTTCCCTTGATCGGGATCTCAGCTGCCTGGTGTCCCAGGACGGCCTTCAGTAAATAAGTGGCTCTTCTCCGTCTGACTGATCTGGGCTCAGAATGCTCAGAAGGCTGGGATAACTTTGTTTCTCTCATTTGTTTTTCCTGAAATGTCTGGACCACACTCGTTGTTTTAAAGCAAACATAAGGTATTTTTGGAAACTAGTGAGGAATTTCAATGGATGTCAAGGAAAATCACAGCGTCATTTGTCTCTAAAAAGATTTTGGTTGCCAGCGTTCCATCTGCGGTTCACTTACCCAGCTGTTTGGCACTGAATGAAGCAGGTGCGAAGCAAAACAGCACAGAGGCAAGTGGGGACTATTTAGAGTTATAATTCTGCTTCTGTTGCTGACTTGGAACCTTGTGATGTAAATAAATAAACTTTTCCATATTTAGTCTCAGCTCAGATCCTTTAAGATTTGGGTTTTGAATTTTGGGTTTTGAATCTTGCTTTGCATCTTACCAGTAGCTGGGCAAGTTACATCTCTGAGTCTTGATTTCCTCATCTGCAAATAGGGTAACTACTTCACAGGGATGTTGTGAGGTTGGAATGAGAGAACACACGTGAAATACTTATCCCTGTGCCTGGCACACATTGGTAGGCCACCACAGAAGTTGGTTTCTTTGTTTTCCTGGCTCCCATCACCCAGCTCATCCTGAAGTCTAAAGGTCCTAATTCCACTCTGTACCTTCCTTCTCGAACCCTCCCCTAATTATTACAACCAAGTACTTGTCTTGCTTTCACATGTGTCTGATTTGGTTCCTCTATTAGGTGACAAGCCCCACTACAGTGTGAACTCCAGGGTGGCAGAAAGCTTGTGTTACTTGCCTTGGTATCCTCGGCTTTGGGGATGATGTCTGGCAGGCATACAGTAGACACTCAATATATATTGTTGAATTAAGAAAATGAACCATGCCCATTCTATAATCTGAGACTTATGGATACTTGATGAGCATTTGTTAAATAGTTCAACCTTCCTGTTCACCTTTTCTTCTAGGATCACATGGGGAGGTTAGAGGGCTTCCAGTTAGATGATGAGGTGGTTGGAGCAGATGCTCTCAGGTATCCCATCAACTCCATCACAGTTTTCATTTTGGTTCCTGCAGATCACTACCAGGAAACCCACCCTTGGGCAGTGCTCTCCAGTCAATGAATAGTTCTTTAATAACTTTCTTCTACTTTATCCAAACTTTCCTCTACCTTTGATGGTAGTAGAAAAGGAAGAACGATTATTTCTCTCACTGAGACTGTTAGCATGGCAGAATCAGAGATCTGAGTGACAGATGGAGTCACATAGAATCTCCTATTTCCACTTTAACATTCAGCAACTCTGGGGATCTGTCACAAAGAACCCCAAAGTACCCCGGGGAAGAGAAAACCCAGAAAGAAAGTGACTCACTCACTCACCAAACACTGTCTGTGTCTGGGCCTGTCCCATCAGGGTTAAGACTTTGAAATCTGATTTCCAAAGCCAAATTTTGCAAAGGGTCCTTCTCCAGTTCTTTTATCCCAAAGAAAAGCCTCTTGTTTTGTGCGATTCTGTGCACTTGAAGGGCTGTTCTTGGGGGCACTGGTGCTGATGAGCCCATATGTTGGCTGCAAATGAGAAAGACAGCAAGACAGCAGGGGATTAGTGTTTTCGCTGACGAATAAAAGCAAGATCTGAAGCAGCAGGAGACCCTGCGTCTTAAGCAAAGAAAATAGAGAAGCCAGGTCTCAACTCAGCAGTTCACGCCCAGTAGTTTCCATGGGTGGTTCCTTGAATAAACAGAGGCCAATGTGGAGGTGTCTTTATAGAGCCTATGCACGTCTGGAATCTTGGTATGATCTTCACCTGACACTTTTTTAGGATGCCATAAGGTCAGGTGTACTTTGATTTAATTTGTAATCTTTTTGAACATAGGAACTGTTTCAGGTCATGTAGTATGCCTATTATGTTGATAGAACTAATTCCTTACTTATGATTATGTTTATAAACAACCTTAACTTTATTTCTGGCTCTACATTTACAAATTATTCCACTATCCATTTAATGGGTAGGGCTACTGTTTTATTTTAATATCTCATAAAGTCTTACTTTCCTCTGGTTTTGTTTTTTCCTATGTAGAAAGCCTGTAATAATTTATCAGCATCCAGTGAAAAATGTCCTGAAGGTCTTTTGAATTGTATTTCTGTGAATTCCCATTGATATTTAGTTCTTACTAGATGGGATGCTAATGTATAAAAAGTGTTTAATTGTCCAAGAGATTGACTTATTTCTTATCAGGTTCCTAAAGGTCTAGGCCAGCCCAATAGTAGGGACATGGATATGTAGTAATAATCATCATCATGATCTCATCACCATCCACAGCAACAGCCGCTAATACTTACTGAGTGCTTCCTGTATGCCAAGTGTTGCTCTAAGTGCATTACATGTAATAATTCACTTAATCTTTGCAATATCCTCTAAGGTAGATATTACTGTTATCATTATTTTATAGCTGAGAGAAGCAAGGCACAAAGTAACTTGTCCAAGATCATATAGCTAGTGAGTCAGTAAGTGGAAGGTCTGGGATCCAAAATTCAAGAAGTCTGGGTTCCAAGTCTGAACTTGAGCTCAATCGTTGGTACTCTACTACTAGTCTACATCTATCTATCTATCATCTATCTATCTATCTATCTATCTATCTATTAATTATTTATTTAATTTGCTAGTCTTTTATATATGTATATACAGATGTTTAATATTTTTCTGGGTTTTCAGAAATGTTGTTAGGTTTTCAAGGGTCTGTGATTAAGATGTTAATTGTTGGTTTTGATTTTTTTTTTTTTTTTTAAGCGGTACGCGGGCCTCTCACTGCTGTGGCC
>NC_041224.1:106742491-106782399 GCF_002837175.3 Physeter macrocephalus | reverse complement strand
CCTGCATCGGCAGGCGGACTCTCAACCACTGCGCCACCAGGGAAGCCCGGTTTTGATTTGTTAATGTGTGTCCAATTCATTTGTCACTCAGGGTATCAGGGACTGTGCTTTTATTTGTCAGGTCAAAGATTCAAGTAATTTAACAGGATTTAATTTTCAGTTCTCACGGTTTAGCAAGATAAATGTGAGGAGGTGTTACTTGCTGAATACATTTTATTATTTGAGAAGTGCTTGTTTTATATCTTTGTATTCCCACAGCACTTAGGATATCAATTTGCAAACCATGAGGGCCCTTTAGTTTTGAATGAATGAATTGATGAATGAGTGAGGGGAGTTCGAGGTGACACTGAGCACCCTCTGTCTTGGTGGATGAGCCTCTGAATTTTCTGCGTTGAGCTTGCCTGAGGCGCACAGCTTTGGTCTGGTGGGATATAAAGCATGCATTGTGGTGCCTGTCGTGCACGGCAGTAAATGGCTTTGTCTCTTGGCCGCTCATGCTTAACAGTTAAGGTCCTGGAGGACAACTCTGTCCACAGAAAATTGGTAACGTTCCAATTCCAGGGTGCCTTGAAAGGCATGGTGGGTATGGGTGAGCCTTTGTTAGTCTCTGCAGACACCAGTACACAGAGTCATAGTTCCCACCAGGAATATTATATGGGCACTGGAACTTCACATCCATCCCAATCATGGCAGCTCTCTTGGAAGTTGTGTAATTTCAGTCCTGTAGGAGCCATCTGGCAAAGAGAAAAAGGATAGGAAATGAGAAATGAGAAGTGGTGGGAGATTGCAACCGTTTACCTGGGAGCCGGTTACAGAAGAAGGGCAGTGCAACGCAGAGCAGCCGGGACATGGCGCGGCTGCAGTTCCTCTAGGTGTCGTTTACCACGAAGCCTACTTTGCACGCACAATGCACTCGGGCCACCTTATCTGCAACAGCCATGTGGCTGCTTCATTGCTGCAGCCATAAAGGAAAGAGGTCCTCAGGGGTGGTTGGTGCTTGTGCTATCTAAAGACACACTCAGATTTGTTCAACGGCAGCCATCCAATGGGCCTCTTTAGAGGGCCTCCAGTGCCCCTCTGCCTGCGTTTGCGCATATGGCACCATTTCCTTATCAGCCCCAGGGGACTCATTCTCTGAAAGGAAACCACCAGGGAGAGAGTCTTTTGTTGAAAGACATTTGGTGGGTCATGATCTCCTGGGTGCTTGTTCCTGAGTTTCAGGAATCTAAGGTGCACAGAAGGATGAGGAAAGTTAGGAACAGTCATTTTCTTGAATGCACTATGGCTTCCCCTGCCCATTTGGTTCTGGGACTTGCTCTTCAGAAGCTAGACAGGGAAGAAGTAATTAGTTTATTTTTAATGAGTCGAATAATCAATCAACCATTCATTCAGCAAATATGTATTGAGTGCCAACTATATACAAGCTTTCTGCTGAGTGCTGAGGATACAAATGGAAGCGAAAAACAGCCAAAATTTCTGCCATCGTGGAGTTTAAAGTCTGGTGATGATGTTTAACTTCAGACAAGAGAAAGAGAAAGAATATATATGAAGTTGGGCAGGGGTGGATAAAGGGGCTTCTGGGGTCTACACAAATCCAGACGGGGTTTGTTCCCAGTGAACAGCTGGTTGTGAGCTCACCCTGGAGGAGTGAGCACAGACTGGAACTTTCCCTGGCAACTCATGCCCCATCCTAGAGTCAGAGTGTTCCTTTTCTGCCTACCTTCCTTTACAACCATTCTCCCTTCAAGAAATCATTCTGTTTGTTGACAATCCAAAGTTCTGAAGCTCCTGACTTAGCGCTGTTATCTTTCTATTTTGGAGTAGAATCAGCTTGGCTGTGATTGTTCCCACTGTGAGGATAACAGCATCTTTTGTGTGATGGTTTCCTTTTCATCGTGTCCACGATGACTGCAGAGCCAGGAAATTTTAATTTGGGATAAATAATAAGCTATCTTTAGGGCTAATCTTATTTTGAGAGTCAGGGCTAATGGAGGTCAAGGATTCTTTCTCTTTTATTGCTTTCCTCAAAGCCTTGACTCCTATTTCCACTTCTTTCTTCCCTCATCTTTTTCCTTCTCTCTTTCCCAGGACTAGTCCTCTTTCTGCAAGATAGTCTCATGAAGAACTTTCAAGGGATAATGAGACAATGGACAAATAAATAAGGAGACACTCACCCCAGGATGTCTGGACTTAGGGTTACACAGAAGTGAGCTGGGGATAGCTGTGGCCACATAGACATACACACAACAGACATGCAGAGGTGGAAGGCTGGTGGTGTGACTGTGGGTGTGTCTGCACCAGGGCAGGTGGTGTGACAGGGTGGCCAGGAGTCCTCCAGAGGCATGGCCACAGCAGTGTGGATGGTGTTTGGGACAAGGAAGCTAGTTGGGAAGATGCATATGTGCAGCATGGTAGCCCTAGACCAGTTCACCAAAGACTCCTGGGGAAAGCTGTCCCTGGTGGTGGGGGATATGTCATACCCAAAGCCATTTCTCTGGAAAGAGGCTCTAACTGGTTGCGAGGGCCAAGAACTTATGACGGACTTCCTCTGGATCTAGATCTCCTATACCAACCTGAAGAGAGAGGAGAAAAGATAACGGTAAGCAGGTGGTTTTAGGCACAGTAGTTGGGTGCTCCTTTACATGCTGAATTCATAAATAAGAGGGGTGGGCAGTCAATTATATAATGAGTTTTGAGGGCCCAGAAACCTCCTGCCCCCAAATATTCTTTATTGGTACCTGGAATTCTGTCATTGGAGATTAGTCCTTTGGGCCATAGAAATATAAAAATATTCCTAGGAGGATCAACACCTTAAGTCAGTATAGTAAAAACAGTAAGAATTAATTTCTGACGGCAAAGCCTTGAAACATGCAAACTAGAGAATCTTCCCAGCACAGAACCGGGATGCTGGGAGGAGGGCATCTCTCTCTTCTCCTTCACGCACATGTACCATCCATCTGCTTTTAAAGTGTCTCTTGAATCTCTTTCCTCTTTCCAGATCCTTATTTCTGATCTTTCCCATTGTCCACCTCAACTTGCACACGAACTTTATAGTTGAGCTCACTGCTTTGGGTCTCGGAACCAATCTTCCCACCATAGTGATCTTTCTAAAACACTTTCCAAGCACATTTTCTCTTATGTGTCTCTGATTTCTTCCGACTTCTCATAAAATCCAAATCCTTTAGCCTGGTTCGCAAGACCTTTCTCAATCAGGCCACACCTTACCGCGGCAGCCACTGCTCTGCCCCAGCCACTGCCGACTCATTCCCGCAGACTGGATGTTCTTCTCCAAACATGGTCCTATCCACCTTCTTGAATTACCTAAGCTGCTCTCCCCCTGCTTTCCACGTCCTTCTCCAGTCCCTCCATTGGCCAAAATCCTTCATCCTTTAAGTCAGTCAATTATAACTTCCACCAGGGAGCCTTTTCCGGTCCTTCTGAAACAAACTAATCTCCCCCTCCTTTGGGCAACTGTGCATTGTACTCTGTTCAACATTTATCATGGTCTGACTTTAGAAATTAGTGCTAGAAGGGTCTGTATGTGTCTCCTTTTGGAAAATACACCCCACCCCACCCCATTCTCTTACTGCCTTCAGGAAGGTCCATCTGCCTGAGGAAAAGGTAGATTTCCCAGGGAATTTATTTTCAAGAGGCTGCCAATGTGCACTATCCAAGTACAGCTGATATGCAGCAGCATGCCCTGAAGCCTGATAGGGAATCTGCTGGTCTCTGATGAGAACTTGAAAGAACGCTTCCAGCTGGATCATTTCTGGTGAATGTGCTAAAGGATTTGGCTCCGACACTGGCAATATTTGGGGTCCACCGTCCTTACTGAGCTCCTTGGTGTTCAACAAGGTAGCGTAGTGTCACTGTCTCCTTTAGGGAGTAACCCATTGTGTGTGGCTTGGAGGGACTGACCAAGGTTTCCTACACTGTCACAGCAGCATGAAACATCAAATCCACCAGTTAATAACCAGGGTTGCCTGGTATTAGAGTTGTCAGAAAGAACTATGGTTTCAAGGGAAGCAATCTCAGATACTTCTCACCTGGGACAAGGTGTCAGTAGGTTGAGAACTCAGGAGAGATTTTGAGTTTTTCAAAATCACAAGGCAGGAGGGTCTGAGGTCATCAGCGTCAAACCTGGACATCAGACCTGGTATCAGGCCTCAGGCATTACCCACATACCGAAGATCTGGACCTGGAATTCAGAGTCCCGAGGCAGGTCTGTATTTGAATGCAGTGCATTAACTCTGTGGACTTTCCTCGGCTCTTGAGTCTTATGTATTGACTGTCAATCTCCTCTCTTGTGGAAATTGTTTTTTCCAGGTATATAACAGAGATTATGTCCTAGAGGCCTGTCCCTTGATCACATTGAAGACATCTTGAAAAAGAACATAGGCTGAGACATGCTTAACATATGATTAACTCAACTCCCATGGACAGTGATAGGAAAATGTTATTTTAGAGTGAAATTTTTCCCAGTTGCTGTCTGCTCTAAGGAAAGTTTCCTTTGATTTATAACATTTTTGTGAGAAGGATGAGGACCAACCATGTACCCTGAGGACCTAGATTGGAAATGTAGGGAGAAATTTAAGTTAGGCATTTTTATAATAGGAGTATCTATTTTCTATTTTCTTTCTTTTGAGGGTGTGAGGGTTTTGTGGGTGGACTAGAGACTCTAGATGAATTTTAGAGCACTCTTCTTTTGTTGAGACACTAGAGTAAGGTTGAGAATGAGTTTATTCACATCTGAAACAAATATCCACTCCTTGTGGAGATTATGAAGTCAGAATAAAACTAAATGCAGATGTTGTACACTAAGATGGTAAGTATTCTGTTAAGAAAAATCAATTTGTGTCTTTCAAGTTAGAAATGAAGGTCATATTTTCCCCTAAATATGAATTTAGTCAAAGCTATTGGTGTCTCATACATGGTATTTTAAGACCTAATAACACTGTTTTTGCCTTCTTGGGCCATGAAGGCCAGCCTCCACCTGAGATGGTAGAGGTGGGGGGAGAGCTTTCCAGGAGGGAGCAATTTTTTCCACTGTCAGTCATCCTAGGGCAGGAAAAGAGCTGGCCTTGGGCTCTGCACATGGAGATGTGGGGATGACTGCAGATTTTTATTGGGGGCACTGACTGATCCCCGCTACTTGGAAGTCTGCAGGGATGCAGGAAGAGGCTGGGTTTTGGGTCTTAAAATGTGCACTTCTTTCTGTCCTCAAGCATTTAGCTGTGCTTTGAATGATTAAGGGAGCAGGCTGTGCCCATAGCCACATGAGATCTGTTAGTGGCAGGTAGAAGGGAAAGCATCCTGGAGAAAAGTCTCATGGGATGACACAAGGTGGCTTGAAGAAGAGCTCTGGTTCAGGGGAGTTGTGGAGCCCCATGGGGACCCACTGTGGGATGAAGTGACCACAGATCTGTTCTGGGGGACAGAAAGGATACTCCATATTCCCATGATAGAGGCTGCAGGTTATTATAAATTGAATATTCATGAAACAATGTCAGTATTTTGTAATTCACAGGCTGATGCGGTCTGAGGACACATGGGTGACATAACAAAGGATTCTAAAAGTAAGAGATCTGAAACTCTTAAACTGGTGTTTGAAATAACATTTGTACAAGGACAACCACTGCTTTAATTAATAACCTAATTATCCTTAGCTGTCTTCAAGACTAAGAATGCTCAGCAACTAACTGATGGCTTAAATTTTAGGTGTTATAAGAACTGGAAAACAGCAACAAATCTGAAAATGGCCAATTCCAATTTATGCATATATATGTATGCATGCTTCTATCCACCCATTCATTCAACAAACATTTATTGCCAAGCACCGTGTTTACTGCCAGGAATATAGAGCTTACTAAGACATTACCCTCAGGGAGCTTACATCTGAGCGGGTAGAGACAGGTAGGACTCTGCGTCCCCATTCAGAGAGACAGACTGTTCCTGGTTAATGATGCGAAGAGGCAAGTTGTCTTCTCAATCTCTTCCCCAGGGGATTGGAGGCAAGTCTGCATTCCAGTGAACTGCCTTTTATTCTGATGATCCCAGGTTTGGGGGAGCTGCTGTAATAGGCCTGGCTGTGCTACTGCTTTCATGGTGCTACAGTGGTCCTGAATTTTGGCTTCCAACCAGAGGCTGCAGCCTAAAATGATGGGTGAGGTGGGGACAAAGATGGAGCAGAGCACCTAGAGATTTGGCTGGGCCAGCATTGCCCTCCAGTGGTCAGACATAAGCATGTGGGGACAACAGATTTCCTAGAGGGAGGTTCTGAGGTGTCTGCGGATTCATAACGGGGCTCAGGAATGACTCCTGCAGATGAGGTTGGGAAAGCAGGAATTGGAAGCCACAGTCGAGAAATTAAAGTGAGAATTAAGATGGATTAATGACCAGGCACCTAGGATTGTGTGTGTATAGAGAACCAGAAACAAAGACCACGTCAGTTTCCCAATTTGGATTTTGGCTGACAAGACGACCAGGCTGCCTTGGGGTTTAGAAAGTGCAGTGGTGGTGGTGGGGACGGTGATCACTCAGAGCTGTAACCCCAGTCCTCTCAGTCCACCCTGGTCTTCAGATTGACGTGCAGTCTAGGAACGAGCACAAATCTCATGAAATGCAATCAGATGCAAATTTATGTGTAATGAACTTTTGAAATATTAGATTTGCAAAGGGGTCTAGTCCATAGGAAGGCAAATCTGTTCTCAGCATTCCTCCCAGGACTCAAGTGGTCTCTCTCTCCCTATGTCTTACATGTGGGTGGTTCAGTAACACTGCTTTGGAGGGAAGTTTCTCTCTCTTAGCAGGAAGAAGTCTTCCTCCCAACCCCCTATTGGGTCAATGTCACTGGAAGATGTCCAGCACAGTAGGATGCTGTCCTGCGTCCCAGATCATGGACCTATGAGTCAAGGCTGAAGCAGCCTTGGCAGCCAAGGTGCTCTTGGCAAAGTCTACGACTAGTGCAACGTTTCCTTCCTTTTTTGTTTCATCTTAGCACACAGTGTCCTTCAGATATATCATCCCTTACCTTTCAAGGTCATGGAAGCAACAGCATTTCACTGTACCCTGAATCTTCCCCTGCTTTATTTCTTCTAGTTGATCTATGACTTGGCTTCCTGGATTTTCAGGCTTGAAATCTTCCCCATCCCTGCCCTTGTTGCTCTCTTACTCTGCTCCCCTGAAGAGAAAGAAATGCGTTAGAGAAACTTCCTGATCAAATTGAAAAAACAATACCAGGCAAACAGTGACCAGCTCAGGAACTGGATAACTGTAGCATAGTGCATTGGTGGTCGAATTGCTCACATTGTTGCCTAGAAAATCCAAGCATCCATAGCCCTACTATAGGAGACCCCAGTCTTTACCTTAAGAACAGGTTCAAACTGTGAATCCAGGGCAGGAGTCTGAAAGTAGGATAATGAGGACAGATGGAACATGAATATTTTAGTTACAGGACTCTTAGAAGACACCATAGGTCATAACAACTCTATGTATATGTGTGTAGCTCTGTGTGCACTGCCATGTAGTAAAATAGAAACTTTCTGAAGTCAAGAACTGTGCCTTCCCTCCTCTCCTTCATAATCCCAATGCACTTGGTAATAAGCATATTGCCCCATAGCGCAGCAGTTAAGAGACGACCCTTTGGAATCCAACAATTGAGAATCCAAGCCCTTTTACTTTAGTTTTTCAATCTTAGGAAAAATTCCCTTCTGAGACTTGAGCTCCTCACCTGTGAAACAGGGATACTAATACCTGCCCCCTCTTCCACCACATTCAGAGTGTCTGTGAGGAGTAGAAGAGCTGGCGCCCGTGCAGCCCTGGGCATTGTGCGTGTCAGGAGGTCAGTGCTCAGCAAAGGGCAGCTGTTTTATTGTTTCCATGTGCGCATGTGCACATGGGTGCATGAGATCTCTGTGGGTGCGTGAGAATTTTTCAGTCAAAGCCCAACTTAACTGTGAAATAAATCAGCCCCATTTTAGAAAACCAAAGCATGCAGGCATGGGGATGAATAGATTCCTTCCCTGGACACTCTTTGCCACTTCCTTCCATAACTGTAAAGCCTTTGCCCAAGTTTCCAGGGACCAACATGCTCTTGAACCCTGCCTAGAACGGGAGGACCATCTGCATATAAACAAGCTTTCCGCTGAAACAGGCATGAGGTGGCTGACCCTCCCCTCCTGCCTCGAGCCTGGGCGCTCACCGTGCAGTTGGCAGGGCTCCGTCTCCTGCTCTGGATGGTCATGATTGACCCAGTCTTGGGAGCTGCCAGTATGAGAGAGACTGGGAAGCTTGGTATTCAATCATCATTGAGAGCCTATTAGGAGAACAAAGTACCATGCAGCTACTCGAAAGGCTGAGAGTCTATAATGGCCATTACAGAGGAAAATCCTTCCACTTGGCTGACTGGGGCCAGGTCTATGGCTTTTATTATTTTTATTTTTATTTTTTTATTTATTTATTTTTTGTTCCTTCAAAAATATGCTTTATTTTTCATCTCAAATTCACTTTAAATGTTTGTCATATAATTTAATACCTAAGAAGACCCTAGATAAAATTAATTGCTAATATTTACAACATAATACTTCGCTGGGTAGACATATTTCACACAACAGTTTTCAGTTAATGCTGAAAAAATCACTTAATTTTAATCACAATCATTGATTGATTAATGGATTAACAATTTACTCAGTAATTTAGATGGCATAAGGTCCAATAAAGGGGACAGTCTAATTGTTCAATGTGCAATTCTGCCCCTTAGTAATACTAAATCAAGAATATGACAGATATTCCACTTAGATCCAGGTCTGTGGCTTAAAAGCAATTGGCACAGATGCCCAGTGAGGGGGTACCTTCATTTTGTGCTCAATCAAACCAGTTTTATTCAGGGAAGTGAACTGTTATCCCCCCAGGAAGGGTGAAGGTATTAAGACAGGTTGTACTTCTTGGAGGATCTAATTGTTCGGTAGCTGGAGACAGGAAGAGAAAGAGAGGGACAGAGATGGATGAAAGGGAGCTCTGTTATCCCAGGAAGTCCTAGGGTAATTACCTGGCTGAATTTCTGCTGGAGCTTCGGGATGCTGCCAGATGTGTCCAGGCACTCTGCGCACCACCCCACAGAGCCAGCATCCAGGGTCCACCTCCTCCCTGCTGTGGCTGCTCCTTATGTCTGGGAGCACATCAAAGGAGGTTTGATATTCATAACTGCTGTGGGTCATTTTCACATGGAGCTGTAGGGAGCCACCTGTACCACTGCATGCTGTATTCAGCCCTTTGTCAGAGCAGCTGAGCTGAACCAATCCCCCATTATAGGCGAGAGGAGTTTCCTCCTGGGAGACCTGGATTTGCCCCCAGACCCTTGTGCAGAATAAAGTGGGTCTTTTTTTAAAATTGAGAAACAGTTATTAAAACATCTGAGAGTCTCAGCTCTGCATCTGCACTGCCCACAGGGACAACTCTGCGTGGACCTTCCATAAGAGTGTGGTCACCTCCAGGCCCCGCTGTTAGTGTCAATAACATCTGAAACCTCCCTGTTTCCTTCTCTCTGAGGACAAAGGACGTCAACAAGACTCCAGCCATGACCACATTTCTTATCAACCGATGGAGGAAATTCTGCTCACCCCTGTTGAGTTTGGCTATTGTTGGAGAGGGCTGGCAGAGACTCGTGAAATTAAAGCTGCAGGGCTGCAGAGCTGGAAGGGGCCCTAGTCATAATCTGATTCTAGCCCCTCAAATTACAGATGAGCAAATTGAGTCACAGAGGGGTTAAGCGACTTGTCTAAGGTCACACAGACCAGTGAGGATTTCTAGCACATGGAATCATTTTCTAAAAGAGGGAGGGGAATAGTGGCAGTGTGAATTTTGCTATTATGCTCCCACCACTTCAGAGGTTCAAACCTATAGGAAAGGGATGGGGACCAGGGGACCTGAAGCTGTATCTCAGCTTTGCACCTCAGTTTCTCTGTATGAAAAATGGCTGTATTATTTACCTTCATTTCAGGACTGTTGAGGGGCTTCATGAGTGACTCTAAGAAGTCCTGGGAGCTTGGGCTTTGGGGTGGATGAAAGAACAGTCTCTTTCTGGGCTCCAGAGTGGGGCTGCTTGCATGGGCTGACTAACCTGTTCTCAGATCCTCAGTCACCGCTGAGGCGTTAAGGAGACCCTGCGTTTGGGAGGGTGGGAGAATTAGTGCAGAATGATAAGACCGGGTGGTTGGACACAGGGTACGGGAGTGGGAAAGTGGGTAGGATATAGTAATAAAATATAGCGATACCTGCCTGCTCCCAGCCCTGGAAAGAGTCTCTCAGGAGAATATGTGAGATGTGTCCACCAAGGGAAAAACATTCTCCCTGGTTAGCAGGACCAGATTCCCTACCTTTGCTTGGGGCGGCATGGGAAACATGTTCCCCTATCTGTGTGCATTTGAATGCATTTTCATTGCACATTGTATGCCTTCAGTGCTGCCAGAAAAGCAAGCATGTCTTGCTCTTTAAAATGTCTAGAGCTCTTGTTCCCATTTGGGGTTTGTGGTTGGAAGGTCAGCCTCCAGAGCTGTCTGTTGGTAATTGGGTTCTGAATAAAAGAGCCCTCAGGGGCTGCCAAAGAGACCAGAGAGCAGCCCACGGCCTGCCTGGGCTGAGTTACAGCAGAAGCCAAGCGGTGTCCCTTGGCAAGGAAGGTGGCCCCCGCTGGGCTGGGCAGCTCGTGATTCCTGGCGATCCAGCCGGCATCCCGGCTTGGTGAAGCCTCGAGCCCAGAGGCCCAGGTCTGTACATGTCTTCTCAACTGCTTTCTCCTGTTATTATCTTGTCAACAGTAGTATCTGGGACACAAAGGACAACTCTGCATGATGATGCGGTGAATGACTGGTTAGGTGCCTCCAGTTTAATAACCAGAGACATGTTACTGTGCGGCATCTCTCCATATGTTGTAGCATCTGTGTCTGGCATGTAAGGGACTAATTTTCTTCACATATCTCATTAAAGATGTAAAGCAAAATGGAAGGGCTTGCAAGCCTACCTCTCCCTGCAACACCTGCAACTCCCTTTTCTTACCCTCTGCTGCCATCTAGTGGCCACATGCCTCCTCTGCATCGTCATTTTCATAATGGGGCTGAGGTCTCCGCCCCTGTGAAGCAGGAGGAAGACAGTTACCTAATCCACACAATCATGGTTCTCCTTGGAGTCCTTGTTGCAGCAGAGGGTCAGGACTCATCTCCTGACATCTGCCTGGACCACCCTGGGACTGCCTCTTGGAACCTGAGAGGGCCCTTTCTCCTCTGGAGAGATACTGTTGGTCGACTTTATTACAAATCTGTCCACCTTCCAGACTCTAAAAGTAAATCATGAAGACCTCGCACGCTGCACACTTCTTGCCAAAAGCCAAGGTGAATCCTGGGGACAGACAGAGTCCTGCACCTCATGCTGACGTTTCCTCCAATATCTTCAAGAATCCCCAGAGGTTGGGACGGAGAAGGCACAGAACGGAAGGGAAATTCCACGGGTCTTTTCAGCAGCCCTCCCACCTATTTCCATACAAAGTCCAAGTGGAAGCTTTTACTCTAGACCAGGTCCCACTGCTTCGACTCAGGACCCACAGTCCTTGTTTGACATTTGCTCCATTACCCGTGATGGCATCAGAGTGTGTTTTCAGCCCTTATTCATCAGCTTGGGGCCTGGGGATGTGTGCAAAGCTACGAAACGCTCGCCAGGATGGAAGACACAATGCAACATGAACCAGCTTGTCATTACAACTCACGAGAGCAGCAAATCAAGGGAAGACAGGGTGTGACAGCTGCAGGGTTTAGGCCAGGGCTACAGGTGTCTGTGTATCACTGTGGGCTCCAACGCAGGAGGGAGGAAGGCCACTGTGCCTCTATGCTGGGGACTGAAACGCAGAGTGATGTGGCTTTTGTCATCAAAGCCAGCAGCCCATGTCCTTATCTTTAAGCCTTGGCATGTGTTCCTTAATTTCATTAATTGAGTCATTCTTCTATATGTACTCAGCTCTAGAATATACAGTGAAGTAGACACAAAGAGCATCATACAACACAGTCTCAACCCTTGAGGATCTTGTTATCTAGAGAAGGAAGTAAGGACAAAGTACGATGGTCAAGGCAACATGGATTAATTCTCCAAATGAGAAAAACAGCTAACATAGGAAGCAGAGATTCTGAGAAGAGAGGATCCCTAGAGGTTACAGCAGCTGGGGAGCGTATTATGGAAGTAAATGATTCAAGCTGTCCAAGGAATTGCTGTTGATGGTGAAATGCCCTCTGAGATGTGTGGCCTCCCAGGCCCCCATGGCCTCTGCTCTGGCTGTGGGCCATGCTCCCTGGCTTAGGAGACAAAGGGGTGTCTTCCAGGACCTGTTTATTGACCTGTAATAGATTTCTTCCCCTTCTCAATATTACTATTCATTCATTGATTAATGTGTCATTCATATTTACTCATTCAAGAGATGTACTGCGCTAGCACTGAGGTTCGAGAGATAAATCCACAAAAACGTCTAAGTTTTCACACTAGCCTGACACTGAACTAGAGCTTCATAGAACAGAGACAAACTAACATCACTGTCAACTTTTGCCTCCTTCTTCAGTCTTTTCACTTGTTAAGTACCTGTTGATTCTTTATTGCTTTTTCTGTCCATATGGTTCTCACACCTTGCCCCCAAGGGCACTTCAGACAGATGCAGCCCCAAATGTCCAGCTGTGTCTTCTGGGGGGTCATTGGGCCAGCTTCCAGGGCTTCTGGTTGGCAGGGATGGTCAGAGAGGACGCTTTATTGGTCACGTGGAAATAGAAAGTCTAAAAACAAAGAAAAGACCCTTTGATTTAGTCTTAATTAAAAATAAAATAGACTTTAGTTTGCAATGGTGTTTGATATGCCTTGTGAGGAAGAAATCCTATTATGTCAAATTTTCAAAAGCCTGTGCTGTTAAGATAAAGATATTTACATTCCATGACCGCAGAGCTCAGTGAAAAGGGGCTGTCAAGAGACCAGACAGCTGTGGGGAAGGTTTTGTGTGATTTAAATGTACACAGCTTTGGCATCTTCTTAAGTTTACTGGCAAGGAACAAGCCAGCTCCGCTATCAACTCCCCAGGAATATAACTTTTAACGGCAAAGCATTTTATCACAAAGAGCTCAGAAAAGTATTATATTGCTCATTTAATCCTCAGAATATTGGTGTAGGAGACAGAATTCATTGAGTTGTAAGTAAAGGTGCAAAGCTTTGATTACTTTAACTCATCACTTTTTCTTTCTCTCGGTCTTGTCTCTTTGCTTTTCTCTTAGCAAATCACACAAAATAAAAGACTATGGGAGAATTGGGCGATTGGGACTGACATGTATACACTGATGTGTATAAAATTGATGACTAATAAGAACCTGCTGTATAAAAAAATAAATAAAATAAAATTCAAAAAAAAGCCTAATACTAATCTTTCTTTGGTTATTTGTATGGAAATATGTTAATATAAATGTTTCAGACATTACATGAAATTCCTAAAAATCTTGTATGTTCTGGTATAATGTTATAAGTCATAATTCTAGTTATTACTTTAAAATGTATATCTCAGAAATAACTAAATTTCCTTGTCAATTTCTTCAAGGAATTCATGGAAAAGACTCTGACAAGTACAGGTTTCTGGTAACTGACTATACTGCTGAACTGAATGAATAAGCATTTTCAGAACCCTAATGGAAAACTGAAGAATTCATAAAAGGGCTAACAAAAGATCAAAATGAAAAAAAAATTAATTACATGGGACTGAGTGAACTGATGAGGATGATTATAATTTTTGTGACTTTCTGTTTGAATAAAAAAAAAAAAAAAAGACTATGGGAGACACCTCCCGGGCATTGTTTCTTTGTCAGTCCTGTTGGTTGGGGGTTTATATTCTGGAGACAGAGCCTGCTAGGAAAGAGGAGGTACCAGGTAACATATGCATTTCCATGGGTACCGGGACCCGGGACCTGGCTGCTCTTGGCCGGGCCACCTTGGTGTTATCCACACCGTTTGCGAAAACAACTCTCCTAACTCAGTCAGCTCCTGGTCTTGGAACCAGCGTGGAGCTAAAATCAGTCTCCAGAACTTGGTTCCCTCTTTTCATTTCTGAAAATGTCACAGACAAGAAAAGTTTGCCTGAGTTTTATGGGATTGTGAGGTATTGTGTCACCTGAAGCCTGATGTGGAGTCGTGGGAACCACAACCCCTGAGCTTTCCACCTCCTCCCTTTGTCCCCATCATGTCTTCTCTGGGATTCAATAGGTTGAACCCTAAACTCACAAACCAGTAAGTGGGGAAGGGAACTTAATGGTCATTGAGCATCTACATGAAAGCCCACTCACTCAGCTTTCACAGTCAGCGGAGGTGTGCATTATATTCCCGTTGTATGAGTGAGGGGGCCCTCAGTGGTTAAATAACCTTCCTAAAGTTTTAGCACTAATAAGACAGAATTTGAAAGTAGATCTAGGTCCTGGCAATTGCGATGACCACATACAGGAGAGGAACGCGTAGGCCAAGCCTCCGTCCTCCTCTACCCACCTCCATCTTTGTTGAAGGGCTGAGGAATTGTTTGGAGGTGGACGATTCCTCAGCTGTGTCCCCTGGCTCTGAAGCCTCCACTCCTAAGACCCCAGGACTCCCATCAGGTGTTGTCAGCTTCACATTCCATAGGAGCTGGGACCCAGGGCCTGGAGCTGCACCCTGGGCAGGACAGGGTGCGGGGAACAGTTAGGATTTTAGTCCTCAGAAGCCAGCTGTCACTGTGAGTGTCCTGAGGCTGGAACCAGCCGGTATCACAGCAGTTCCTTAACTGAGTCTCTCTCCTAGGGACCACCAAACCCCCGAGGAGGAGGATGGGGGGAGAACCAGATGCCCAGACCCAAGGCTACACTTGACCTTCTGACAGGCTGGACCTGAGTGAGGAAAATCCATGACAGAATGACCCCCACCCAGCCCCTTCTTCCCTTTACTTTCCCCGAGGGGCAGGGTGGTCCCGCTTTCTCCAAGCCAGTCTCTTGTGGGCTTCTCTGAAGCCAGTACTCACTGTTGCAGGAATCCCTACAAACATAGGGCACCGTGAGAGGTTGGAAATTTCAGGCTCCAAAGTCCCCTGGAATCATCCTGGCTGACAAATAGAATTTAGTCACTAGTGCTCAGGTTCCTTTGTGGTGATGTTTGCAGTTGTGTGTTTTTTGTTTTTTTTTTTTGCGGTACACGTTGCAGTTGTGTGTTTTTTGTTTTTTTTTTTTGTGGTACGCGGGCCTCTCACTGTTGTGGCCTCTCCCGTTGCGGAGCACAGGCGCCGGACGCGCAGGCTCAGCGGCCATGGCTCACGGGCCCAGCCGCTCCGCGGCATGTGGGATCTTCCCGGACCGGGGCACGAACCCGCGTCGCCTGCATCGGCAGGCGGACTCTCAACCACTGCGCCACCAGGGAAGCCCTGGTTTTGTTTTTATAAGATATGAGAGCGGAGACTGAATCAACACCAGATCTTTCTGCTCTTTCTACCACGTACACACTGCTTACAGTGAGTTACAAACTGAATCTGACCAGTGAGGAATCTGTGCTAATGTTCTGCTTCTGACCTGGGCGGCAGGGGATATCTTCTCCTTCCTGACACCAATCTCAAAGGTTAAACCATATCCTCAAACTAATTTCTATTGACAGAATATCAAGGATCTGTCTTGCATTTATTGATCCAAAATAATCTTGAATCTATTTATATTTTGGTACCACCTTTGAGGGTTACCATTTTCATAAATTAAACATACATTATATAACGTCAGTCTTCATTTATTGGTATGTTGATTTTAACCCACACTCCTTAGTCTGACATTCCAGCAATGCTGGAGCATTAATAGTTGAGAAAGGTTTTATATGCATCTTCTCCACGCAACAAATTTGGATTTTAACCTGCACCTTCAATAGCTGAACTCCAAAGGGTGACTGATGGGTAGATTTCAGAATCACAGCAGGTTGGTAGGAATATAATCCTTTTAGTGGATAAATTTTGTGTGTGTGTCAAATCCTACCACGTAAGTGATTAACCTATAGGTAAGGCCATTCTTGACCTAAAACGAGGAGTTCTGGAAAATTGCAAATGCAAATCACTCTCAGTTTTTGATGTTAGAGAAAACGTCAAAGTGGACCAACAGTGCTGTCGCTCTGGCCATTTCCTGGAACTACAGAGAAGCATCTTCCCCCTCATCTCAGAGGGGTGGTGACCACTCTGCCCTGGGCCCTGGCGATGGCTCTGCTGACAGAGCTCAGAAGTGCAGAGCAGAATCGTCCCTTGGAGGAGAATTCCCTTCCATGTAAGACGTTCTTACAGAATGAATCCTCAAAAACCTTTGCTGGGCTTTACCAGGTTGTTCCCTGGCATATATTTCAGAAGGAGCCCGAGGCCTCAGATGGAATACACAGGAGAGATGAAGGGCCCCCAAATACATGAAGACGCCCCTTTCAGTGACAGCACTTACGTCAGGCCGAGATGCTCAGTGTGGTCACAGCTGATCCAGGGAGGTGAGAGCTCACACCAGTCTGGGTGGATTCTGTGTGGAACTGTGACAAAATCCACTGGCAATCAAGTAGAAAATATCATAAACTTGCGTGGGGATGTGTGTTCCTTTTTGGGACACTCATCACAATTAGAGAGAATGTAGCTAATAAAATGCAGTCTTAAGGGGGGACCTGGAGTTTTGAGGAAGTAGAATTTGGGAGAGAACTTTGCCGCTGTTGTTTGCCCCGCCGGTCCCCCCAACACTCCCCATTCTCTCTTCCGGTCTGGTCTAGTGTTTGGAGAACGAGTTGACTGGCCACCTCTGGGAGCCATGGGCAGCTCTGTGCTGTGCCAGCTCTTCTGAGCCAATCAGAAGTCACTTATTTGGCCCCTGCCCGCTGGACTTCAGCTGTAACGACAAATTTCTCACAGTGCCCATGCCAATGCTTTTCAAATTTATTTCCACCTGAGAACCACTTTGGCTAGGCAGATACCCCCTGGGCCTCCACCTCTCCACTCTCTTGCCAATGGAGAATAAGCTCATTGGAATGAATGAAGAGAATGGAATCACTTTGGCTCAAACACGAATGAGTACTTTCCAGTTGTCATAGTGTAAATATGAAAGTTAAAAGAGACAGCCCAGGGACCAACTAATTATTTTAAAGGCCCAAAATGCCTGCAGAGTGTCCAAAATTGAACATGGGGGAACTATGTCCTCGTTCAGCACTGAGATCTCTGGGTTCCCTAAAACAAATGTTCCTGGGTGCTTCCAGGGGCCAACCATGAGGGGGCTCCTCACAGACTCAGAGGATGTTAGAGCTGGAAAACTTAGTCTTTTAGTCTAATCCCTCATTTCACGTGTGGGAAACTGAGACCACAGGTGCCGAGTTCTCATAATTAGCTCGGGTGGGTCATGATTAGAACACAAGTTTGCGGCCAGCCAGTCTGGTCTTCTCACTCTCCCTCTTGCTGGGGAAAGAACAGTGATTCCTTGACTATCAGAGCAGGAGGTATTTGAACGATTTTTAGGATGACCTGTTCTTGTTTTTCCTGCTTTTAAGGCATGTACAGTGTTTACCTACCAGTAGATTTTTTTTCCAGTGGATGTTTGCTTACAGAAATGTCTGCAGTTATTCCATTTTGTTCTGAAATTATTGGTAAAGCAACTCTTTTTTACTGGTCATTTTTTAGGGGCCAGGAACCCGGGATGAATGTTTATGACTCTAAGTTTTGCTCACCTTTGAACTCCCCTCTTCCTCACGACCTAGCAGAGTGCTTGGTATAGAGAGGCACTCAGAATGATTGCGTTCAGTTGAGTTTTTTGAGGACGGCGGCCAAATAATGATTCTTTGGTCAATTTAGATTGCTCGCTCTGTCCCCCAGTGTTAGACATCCTCTTTCCCTGGTCCTTTGTTTAGAAACAAAGCATTATTTTAGTTTTGAATAAAAATGGTTCACCAAACAGAGTATGTTTATAGTTTGTACTGTTGAACAAAAATAATAGAGAGCTTTGCCTGAAGTTTGAAATAGTTAAATTCAGAAAAAAAAATTAAGGCAGTTCTAATTTACATAGAGGGAGTAAATTTTAGGAACGCCTTACTGCAGGGCTGGAGTATAGGAATGTGTGTTCTAGAGAGATCTAGAAAAATTTATTTAGGTTAGACAAGTCACTTTAAGGGAAACTAGGAATATTTTAAAGACATATAACCTAGTATTGAAAAGGTGATTTTATTAGGTGATCTTTCTTACTGTATGTATTCATTGAAGGGAAAATTGTGAATTATTTATAATTATAAGGAAGAAGAAGAAGGACATCACCCATGATCCCACTACCAGAGATAATAACTATAATTTTGTTATCTTTCCTTCTGGTCTTTAGTCTTAAAGACTTAAAGTCTTAAGTTTATTTTCTTATATGGTTGAAACCATATTATATATTAAACTTTCTGTTTTTCATTTATATTAGAGTGATACGTTTTTCCCCAATTAGATTTTGAAGAGTTTTTAAAACTCTTCAAAATCTAATTTTTGATGGTGACATAGTATTCTATTAGGTAGATGGTTCTTAATTTGCTTAAACATTCTTCTAATGTTGAGTTTTTAGGTTATTTCCAATTATTTGGGGTATGAATAACATTAAATGGACATAGTATCTTATAGAAAGTCTGCTCAGATAACTCTTTTAAAGATAGATTACCAATTATTCAGACAAGAGGAATGGCGATTTTAAAAGGTCTTGATACCAAATACCACATAAGTTACCGTTATATTGATTGAGTGTGTAATCATAGCAGCAATAAAAATAAGTGCCCTTAATGTGCCTAATTTCATCAGCATTGAGTTGTGATTGCTTTTTAAAATTGATATTCTTTGATATGAATAATAGTTGTTTTCATTTGCATTTTCAAATTTTAAGTGTGGTTTGGTTTTTTCAAATATTCATCAGCAATTTATATATAATTTTTGCATCTCATTTTTGCCTATATAACCATCAGACTAGTGTTTTCCTTATCCATTTATATGAATTCTTTATACATTAAGCGTATTAACATTTGACTTATACAACTCATATGCATACTTTATTTTTAAGAATTTATTATTGATCTTTCAATTAAAGCATTTTTGGATATTTAGAAATCTTTTCACTTTATGTACTCAAATATATGAATTTGTATATAACCCTGATAATTTTGTTTACTGCCTTTACACTAGAAATTCCTTTTCTATCCTGTTTCAGAGGGAGGGGACAAAATTTCAGTACAGGAGGAATAACTTACATTGGAAAGAAGGCTTGACCTGGGGCTTTTATTAGGGTTGATTTTATTAGTAGCTTTGACAGCCAGGTGTCTCTCCACTGCTAACATGCTGCAGGAACTCAGGGTACAACATATGGTACTATTTTTCTTAGTGTGATAAGGCTTCTCACACGGTTGAGAAGGTAGAGAGACTGTAGGCTGATAGGGAGAGACTCTGAAAATTTGTCTGATTAAATTAATGTAAGAAGGGAGGAGACACAATGTCTCCACTGCCACAAGAAAAATGATTTAAGTTCCAACTTGACACTAGTATTATATCTCTAAGGAAATAATAATCCACAGGAGGACAGTAGCCAGCAATGTCCAGAGAAGAGAGGTGTTAACACTATGAATGCATGTAAAATCCAGTTGCCAGAGAGGTGTTTTTGTTGGGAGGTGAGTCTTCATGGTGTTTTGTTAGAGCTTAGGGGAAATATAATACCTCCCTTCCAAGCTGTTTAACTTCCCATATTTGCAACAAACAAATTTACTATCAATAATTTGGCTTCCAAAGTATCAAAATAAGCAGGGAAAAGAGTGCCTTGGACAGGGACTAAAAGAGAAAATACACTGGCATTTGGTTTTAAGTCTGGGTCTCATCCCAGTTTAGATGTTTTAAGTTTGCCACTGATGGGCCTATCACCTACCTCTGCGTTCACGAAGAACATTCACTTTCTCAATTATATAGACCGAGGATTAATGAGTCAACCTCAAGTTTCCTCTAGCCATCAGCAAACCCTACCGCTACCCAAAGACACCTGGAACACACGTGTTTTATTTAATTTTTTAAGTGAAGGGAAAATATTTTAATGAATTGGGAAAAGACTGAGTAGAATTTGCTCATCCTAAGGAAGATAACAAATGGAGGAGACAGGGAAGAAATAGATCCAGGGGCCACCTTGAAAAACTTTAAAGGGAGAAGTGTAACCAGGAAAACAAAATACAAAGCAACTAATGTTGCAAGGTTATCGCCTCAACTCATCCCTTGAGCAAGGACAACTCTGTGGAAAGTTATGGAGAGAAGATACTAATGACTTGTGCACTCCAGAGAGCCAGATATAGAAGAGGCTTGTTAGCAGAGATGTGTGTGTGTGTGTGTGTGTGTGTGTGTGTGTGTACATGTGCACATGCACACTTGCATACACACGTCTACAAGGGAATGTGCAAAACAGCATTTTGGTTAGGATTGTGGCTCTGAGCCAGCTACCTGAGCTCAGATTCTGATTGTAACCCGTATGGACTCGGTGAATTTGGACAGTTTACCGAATCCCTTTGAGGCTTGCTTTCATCATGTTTAATGGGGATTAATAAAATTGGCATCATAAGGTTAATGATAAGTTTAGATGTAAAGTATGTGCAAGTATGTAAAATGTTTAGCAAAGTGTTGGCCACATTAAAAATCACTAATAAAGGTAGATTTTGTTATTTGCATATGTATATAAATGCAAATGGGGACAGGGAAGAAAACTTTTAAAATTTAATTTTAATCATTCAAGTAATATACTCATACATTCTTGTTATAAAAATTAAAGCATTGCAATTAACCCCAGAATCTCCACTGACTGTCCGCCTCCCTCATGTGTAATTTCCCTTCCAGAGGTTGCTATTAATAGGGAATTTGTCATTGTACGTACAGTCCTCTTACTGTGCAATATTCAGGTTTTATATTATACAAGTATTTTTACTAACGTAAATGGCATCATACTCTATACGTTGTTCTGCAACTTGCTGTTCCCACTCAGTAAGGCATTTTGGAGCTCTTTTTCTGTTATTATGTATAGATTCACTTCATTATTTTCAACTGTATGGAATATAGACTTAACACAATTTATTATATCACTTTTTGCTATATGATTATGTTATTTACAGCTTGTTATGACCCCAAATTGCTGCACTCTTGTACATGCTTTCTTTTACAACAAGGGTAATGCTAAGACTGGGACCCAGTAATTGCTGGGTCACAGAGTATGTTCATTTCCAATATTAATATTTACTAATATAGGCTTTCTTGTTATGGTAGGAAAGATACCTTAGCCTCTCCTATTCTCACTACCAGGATAAAATAGTACATTAATTTCCTTTTATTAATGTTATACCCTAAATAGCTAATTTTGTTATTTCTCTTCTAACGTGAATGTTTATTCTTTTAGAAATTTCATTTTTCATCATAAAATTAATATATACTTATTATACAGAAAATTTTGAAAATACAAAAGAATAGAAGGAAAACAGTAATCACCTTATTCCCATGAGCCATGATATTGAGTTCTTAATACTGAGATAATTTCCTACAGAATTTAAAAAGTTATAATTTAGTAACAAATAATTTTAGCAATCAGCTTACATTATGCTGTTTTAACAAATAAATTAACAAAGTAATAAATTATGTCTTAAATATATCAAGAATTTAGATTATTTACATTTCTGACTGAAGAATGTAGGAAGCAAAGAACTTACGAATTTTATATGGTACTGACAAAAACAGTATTCCACGTTTTATTAAGTTATTGTCCCATTTTTGAATAGTGTTCTTTTTACAGAGACAAAATTATCATTACTTTTAAGACAGTTCCACTAGAGAATGGACTTGAGGATATGGGGAGGGGGAAGGGTAAGCTGTGACAAAGTGAGAGAGTGGCATTGACATATATACACTAGCAATCGTAAAATAGATTTATAGTGGGAAGCAGCCGCATAGCACGTGGAGATCAGCTGGGTGGTTTTTGACCACCTAGATGGGTGGGATAGACTCTGATAAAGATGTTGAGATGCAAGAGGGAAGAGGTTTGGGAACATATGTATATGTATAACTGATTCACTTTGTTATAAAGCAGAAACTAACACACCATTGTAAAGCAATTATACCCCAATAAAGATATTAAAAAAAAAAAAGACAGTTCCAAGACCTGTATGGAAATTATAATAGTAACAGGAATTATTTCAAAACTGCTTTTAAAAAGTTATTTATACTTGTATTTATCATATTTGAAATGTGTGTATCTTTGGAAGTTTTATGGGTCTTCATATTTTTATGAGAATTAAAAATGTGCTTTCAACAGATAGTCTAAAACATGCAGTTGGACCCCATAAGCTATGCGAAATTTAAGTGGTGTGATATAAAAATTAATAACCCATATATTATGAGCAAAATTTGTAATGTAGTTCTCACCAAACATAAATTAAGATTTGTGTAGTTTCAGCTGAACTAAAATAATTAACTTGTTTTTACTCCTGCCACATGGTGGCGCCACTCTAGCTTGTAACGGAAGTAACCAGACATTCATTGTTAGTCTGTCGTGTTTTACTTTTTGCTTTATGAAAATAGCTGGAAAAGATAGTGGTTTCTTTAATGCTAGCATTTTTAACAGTCACTAAAAAATTTAAAATTGTTTTCTGTCTTTACATTAGCATTCATTGAGTTGGTACGAAAGCTCATGCTGAAAAATGTACGCCCAAATACATGTTTTTAGACAGATGTTAGCTGTAATTTGGTGCCATGAAGAAAGCCCAACGACTCCTTAATACACTTTATCATTAATTTAAAGAAGAGCAATTGCTCAATATTATAGATAATACTAAGCAAATGAAGAGCATCATCAAAGCAGAAGTATGTTGCAAATTTGTAGATATATTGGTTCTATAAAAGAATTCCCCATTTTTTTCTTGTGGGAAAATCAGCTTTGAATTATATGCAAGATTTTAAGAAACATATTTCTTATAAAATGTAACTGAATCATGTTGGGGCTTATCTTAATGTTGATCTTACAAGCAAATACTGCCGCAAGACTCCAATGCCCTCTTTTGCTTTTTCAGTAATATTAGCACTAAATGAAGGGCAAGTGATGTCAGGTAATTTGAATAGAAAACAATTATTGGGCTTCCCTGGTGGCGCAGTGGTTGAGAGTCCGCCTGCCGATGCAGAGGATGCGAGTTCGTGCCCCGGTCCGGGAAGGTCCCACATGCCGCTGAGCGGCTGGGCCCGTGAGCCATGGCTGCTGAGCCTGCGCATTCGGAGCCTGTGCTCCGCAACGGGAGAGGCCGCACCAGTGAGAGGCCCGTGTACAAAAAAAAAAAAAAAAAAAAAAAAAAAAAGAAAACAATTATGGAAAAATGGAATTATCACAAGTTGGATGCTATAAGCATGTAAAACAATGTATGATTTGTACCTTATTCATCATTCACATGGCTATACTGTGTAGAGTTCATCTTTTGTATAAACCATTTAGCTACTGTTGCTTAGTAATAGGTATACTAGTCATTACATAATAAAGTTTCATTAAAAGTTGAAAACATTCCTTTTAATATTGTACTCTTGTGCATATTAAATTTATCGGCCCATCAAGCTAATGGATTAACAATTCAATGTGAAAGGAAAAATAACAATGATGAAAATCAGAAGAATCAAATTGATAAGTAAAACCCAACTCCACATATATATATATTTATCTATTCAACTCAAAATTGATGATTTAGTTTCAGCAAAACATCATATATTATATTAAATTAAAATCATTAAAGTTTTATTGGTTTTGATGTTTTGTGCATGTTTAACTTGCATTGTTTTATAGTTGGTATAAAAGCAATGATAAGCACGCGGCCTTTAAACACCAGTTTATGTTTCTACATGTTTAAGTAACGTTATGTTAAAGTAACATAGTTAACACTGGGGTCTGTGAAAATTATTTGTCCTTTAGAGGAGTTGTATCTGACTCCAGTTGAGGAACATGGCTGTGGTGTTGGAAACTGAGTTTCCTTTTGCAGATACTTTTTTCCCTCTGTTCTCTGGCTCTACCACTGTGGCCAGGGTCCATGGCAGGGAATGAAGTGGAGCCCAGATCACAGAATGCAGATGCAGGAGGCAGGTGTTGAAGGGATTGCTGTGTGACTGTTGTACAGAGGTGGGCAGCTGGGACTATGAGCTGGGGAACCATGATGTGCAAGAAGAGGAAAGCATCTTCGTTGAGCTGCGTTATGAATTTTCTACTCCATCTCTCCCTCTCTCTCTCTCTCTCTCTCTCTCTCTCTCTCTCTCTCTCTCGTTTGCAAAGATCCTGCCTGAATTGCTGAAAGGCAAGCACTGTCTGTGTAAATAGTTCATAATAAAGTTCTCTGTCTTTTAGAATTTATAGGGCTCTGGGATTGTGTTCGCTCTCCTTTGGTGTTTGCCCCCATCTGGGAAGACCGGGTCGTTTGGATACAGAAAATGAGCCTTCATCATATCCTATAGTGTTTCTTTAGTTTCACTGTCTCCAAAAGGACTCCCAGAAGATCCAGGCTGACATTTGAGCCTTTGAGAGGAAAGTTCTCTGTGTGCCCAGACTGCCATCTTCAGGAATCTCCCAAATCACAGCTCATCCACAGTCACAAGGTCACCAGTGAGCCCTCAGGGGCTTCTCTACATTTCTTTCTGCCCATATTGACTATCTTCTGATAGCTGAGATAAGGACAAGCACTTTATTGAGTGCTGGACTGTGCTGGTCAACTTGGTTCAGCAGACGACTATTGTTCTCAGAATCCTCTTCCATGTGAAACTCTGCATTAGAGATGGCCCAAAGATGAAATTGCATAAGATTTGGAAGGCGGAAGAGAGGCAGTAATAAGTCCTCTCATTACGGAGTCCAAGCTCATACTACTCCCCATGTGACAAGCCAATAAATCGAGAGATGTGTTCCTGGGGCAAGGAATAGAGACTTTATTCAGAAAGCCAGCAGTTTGGGAAGATGATGGACTAGTGTCCCAAAGAACCATATTCCCCAAGTTAGAATTCAGGTTTCTCTTACACTTAAAGGGGTGGCGTTGGTGGTGTGGTTAGTTGTTGCAAGCTTCTTGGTGCCAGAGTCCTTTGTTCTTGAGCTGTCCAGGGAGGTCCTGTCACAATGTTCCCATAAACCTCCAACAAGACAAACGTTATTTGGTGTTCTGCAACTTTTTATCTCTGTATGAATGGAAAAGTGTCATACCTTTAAAAGTCAGCACCTTGAGAATGGGTTATACTATATATTTCAGGCTATAGGTAATATTCTTGACTTGTAGCAAAAGTAATAGAATACAAAGGTTAAAGTAAAATAAGCAGATACAATATGGAGTCAGATTTGTTCTGCTCTATTACACTCTTAGAAGGTCACTGTGATCAGGTACAATGATAGATGCAGGGATTCCAGGCAGGTCCCACATTGTCCTTTTTCTCCTCCATTCTATGCCAGCTAATCTTTCTGACTTTTGGTTCTGCCAACCAACAGTGACCCCAGGCCCATCATCAGATGCCTGGCTGCATATCCACCGAAGAGGTAACAGCTTTCCAAACACCTCTCAATGAGTCCCTCTTCACAATCCCATTTTGATGGCTGAAAGTGCTTAGGTTCTTAGATTTTCCTTCAAGCCCCAACTCGTCCTTCTGTGCCACTGCTTCAGGCAGGCAGGTTAATGACCCCTTTTCTGATCCCCTGACTCCCTTTTCCAGAGCTTCATTTCTCCAGCTCCTCCTGTATTTGTAAGGTCTAATTCCTATAATGAATCCTTATTCCTTTATTCTATATCATTCACAGGGGTTCTGCTAACCTGGCTGACTCTAAGTGGTACAATTATTGGTCTGAAACTGATTCAGTGGAACAGAACGTTCAAGATGGGAGTTGGTATTGATTCTCTGATTTTGCTAGGTGTAATTGCCCCATTGCCACTGGTAAATGGGACACTAGTAGTCCCTAACATCAGGTGCCTATAGAAGAAAGTGCTGGGTTACCAGGTAGCTGTTGTCACTGAATAATTTAGTGGAAATAAAGAGTATAAGGACTGTGGGTTGCTTCTAAGTGCCATAAAGAAATTAGGGAAAGAAAATAATGAACTTGGGGTAATACATTTTCAACCCAAGGTCCAGGCAAAGAACTAGAAATTTTCTGTGACTACCCTGAAAGAGATACTTATTTCTCATAGCTGCAGGGTCTGATATTTCTGAAAACCCAACCAAAGACTAATCCCATGAGTAGGGGGATTACAATAACAAGTTAACTCAAACTCTCTTATTGTTAAAATTAGGGCATGGATTGACATAAAGTTAGGACCCTGAAAATTGAGATGGCAACATGTGGGCGATTCTGATAAAACTGAGGCCTTAGGAGGCCCTCAGTCTCCTTTGCTAGTGGAAACAGACTTTCTTCCCCTGTGTGAGGAGTTTAGTTTCCCTTTGCTTGGAGAAGCTGTGATGACCCACCTATCCTGTGGGGAAATGCTGAGACTTCTCAAGACCCACCTCCAGCACTTTCATTGCTTCTATATCTGTAACCAGACTTAAGGATCTCATGGGCACAGGTACAAAATAATGAGATGTTATACATGTCGAAAGAATTACAAGGTTTTTCTAATTTATATTTACATGGCCAGAAGTTTATACTGTAAATTTTTTCTCTTTCCTTCCCTCCAAAGACTTGCAACTCTTTGCCAAGACTATAGTACACTGGTGAAAGGAAATAACCAGACTTTTGGGATATTTCTGGACACTGGCTGTGAAATGATACTAAATCTTGGAAACACAATAAGCCACTCTTGTCTGTTTATCAGAGTAGGGGTTTATTGAAGCTGAATGGTTACTGGTATTTTGGTTCAGGTCCATCTCACAGTATATGCAGTTGGGCTCTGAACTCATCCTATGGTTATTTCCCAAGTTCTAGAATGCTTGATTGAAAGAGACACACTCAACAAAAGGTAGAATCACTATACTGGTTATCTGATGAGTGAGGACAACTGGAAGATACTAGAACTGCCTCTCAATTCCAAAATAGTAAATCCAAAATAATCCTGCATTCCTGGAGAAACTATAAAGTTTAGTACCTCCATAAAGGACTTAAAAGATGCAAGGTTGATGATTTCCAACACATCTCCATTCAACACATCTAATTGGCCTGAGCAGAAGACAGATGGCTGTTGAAGAATGACAAAGGGTTATTGTAAACTTAATCAGATGGTGAATACAAACGCAGCTGCTGTTCCAAATGTAGTTTCTTTGCTGGAGTAAATCAACAAATCCCTTGACATTTGATTTGGAATTTCCATATTGATATGGAAAATCATTTTTTTCTCTCTATATACCTGTTAGCAGAGACTGCCTGAAGCAACTTTATTTTATTTATTATTATTAGTTTTTAAATCTGGAAGGGCCAGAAATATATTTTCAGTGTTTCACCTCAGGGGTATATCAACTCTCCAACCCAGTCCAACTCTATTCCACAAAGAATTGACTGCTTCCCCATTCCACAAGACACCACATGGGTCCATTGCCTTGATGGACCAGGGGAGCATGAAGTAACAACTACCTTAGACACCTGGGTAAGACACATATATGCCAGAGGGTGGGAAATAAGTCCCAGAAAAATTTAGGGATTTTCTTCTACAATGAACTTTCTTGGATTTCCATGGTCTGGGACAAGTTATGATATTTCTTCTAAGGTTAAAGTCAAGTTGCTATATCTGGTCCTCCTACCATTAAGAAAGAGTCACAATACTTAGTCTGCCTCACTGGATTTTGGAGGCAACATATACCTTATTTGGGTGTGTTGTTATAGCATAGACCTATTTATTGGGCAATCTGAAAGACTTCCAAATTTGATAGGACCCAGAAAAAGTGAGGGCTCTGCAACAGGTCTAGGCTGCTATTCGGGCTTCTCTGCTACTCTGGTCGTATGACCCAGACAATTCATTGGTGCTTAACGTGTCTCCTGAGCCTTGGGCAGACCTCTTAGATGAATTACAGAGCAGACTTTTTGGATCTGGGAGCAAAGCCATACCATACTCTGCAGATAAATATGCTCCTTTTGAGAAACAGTTCTTGGATTTTTACTCGGTCTTAGAGCCTAAATATTTGATCATGGACTACCAAGTTACCATGTGATCTGAAATGTCTAATATGAAGTGGGTGTCGCTTGACCCACAAAACCATACAGTTGGGCATGCATGGGAGTGGTATATATAATATCAGGCTTGAGCATTTCTTGAAGGTACATGTAAATGGCATGAGCAAGGGGCTCAGATTCCCATGGATCTTAAGTGTCTCATCTCTTTCAGCTTGCATCTATGGCCACATCAAGGTCAGAGGCATACTAGTCATGAGCATATAAGTATTAGTTGCAGTCCTGGGGTGGGCAGAGAAGTAGACTAAGGTTGGAGCCAGAAAAACAGCAGCATTTAAAGCAGGAAGGAGAAGAGAGTTGACTCTATAGAAATCGTCATGGTGTCACTGACCACATTGTGTTCTTATATTTTATTTATGAGCCTAGCTTCCCAAGTAGACTGTGAACTCCTTGAAGGAAATAATTACAGCTCATCTTTTATGTGCTTCTATTCCTAGCAACTGTCCCAATGCTTTGCACATAGGATACTCAATATATGTATATTCAAATGAATGAATGAATAATTAATTAATGGAAGGACTTTATGGCTTGACCTTCCTGCTTGGTGCTTCCATCATTTAGTGTGACATTTCACAGTAGTAGTTCTTTGTATCTTTATATTTTATTACTATTTTTTTATTATACAAGTAACACATATTTATGGAAGAAAATTTAGAAAAAAGGAAAGCTAAAATAGAAATTGCCTCTGCTATCAATAGAAATACAATGTGAGCCACACACATAATTTAAAATGTTTTACTAGCCACGTTAAAAGAGAGTATAAAGAAATAAATAAAATTAATTTAATTTTTGTTTTTTAAAAAATTTTATTTATTTGTTTGTTTTTACACAGCAGGTTCTTATTAGTTATCTATTTTATACATATTATTGTATACATGTCAATCCCAATCTCCCAGTTCATCCCACCACCACCCCTCCCCCACCACTTTCTCCCCTTGGTGTCCATACGCTTGTTCTCTACATCTGTGTCTCTATTTCTGCCTTGCAAACCGGTTCATCTGAACCATTTTTCTAGATTCCACATATATGTGTTAATATACGATATTTGTTTTTCTCTTTCTGGCTTACTTCACTCTGTATGACAGTCTCTAGGTCCATCCGCATCTCTACAAATGACCCAATTTCATTCCTTTTTATGGCTGAGTAACATTCCATTGTATATATGTACCACATCTTCTTTATCCATTCATCTGTCGATAGGCATTTAGGTTGTTGCCATAACCTGGCTATTGTAAATAGTGCTGCAATGAACATTGGGTGCATTTGTCTTTTTGAATTATGGTTTTCTCTGGGTATGTGCCCAGTAGTGGGATTGCTGGATCATATGGTAATTCTATTTGTAGTTTTTTAAGGAACCTCCATACTGTTCTCCATAGTGGCTGTATCAATTTACATTCATACCAACAGTGCAAGAGGGTTTCCTTTTCTCCACATACTCTCCAGCATTTATTGTTGTATGTAGATTTTCTGATGATGCCCATAAAATTACTTTTAATAATATATTTTATTTAATCCAATAAACCCCAAATGTCATTTCAACAGGGAGTCAATGTAAAAAATATTACTGATTTTTTCATACTAAATCTTTGAAGCCTGGTATATATTTCACCCTTACAGTACATCTCAGTTTGAACTAGCCACAATCTAAGTGTTCAATAGCCACATGTAAGTAGTGGATAAGTATTGGACAGCCCAGTTCAAGACTTTTTAATGTATATATAATGAAGCAGCTATACATATAATTATAATCCTCCCTCCACAAAAATTAGGTCAAATGAAACCTGCAGTTTTATAGGTTTTTAAAATAAACTTTAAATTTTAGAATAGTTTGGATTTACAGAAAAGTTGTGTAGATAGTACGCAGTTTCCATACACACCACACCTAGTTTCCCTTCTTATTAACATCTTCCAACGGTAATCGTGCCACAATTAATAAACCAATACTGACATTCTTGTTAACTAAAGTCCATACTTTATTAGATTTATTTAGATTTTACCTAATGTCCTTTTTCTGTTTGCAAAATCCTACCTAGGCTGCCACACTGCATTTAGACATCTTGTCTTCTCAGGTTCCTCTTGACTGAGAAAATTTCTCAACTTTTCTTATTTTTGAGGACCTGGACAGTTTTGAGGAATATTAGTCAGGTATTTTGTAGAATGTCTCTCCATGAGGATTTCTTTGATGATTTCCTCATGATTAGACTAGGGTTTAGGGTTTAGGGGAGGAAGATAACAGAGGTAAAGTGACATTTCTTAACACTTCATATCATAGGGACCTGCTATCATCATGACTTATTTCTGTTGATGTTGAACATGATTACCTGGCTGAGGTAGTGTTTGTCAGGTTTCTCCACTATAAGGTTATTCTTTTTTCACCTTTTCTTACTGTCCTCTCTGGAAGGAAGTCACTATGTACAGTTCACACTTAAGGAGTGGGGAGTTATGCTCTACTTCCTGGAGTGTGGAGTGTCTACATAAATCATTTAGAATTCTTCAGCTTGGGAGATTTGTCTATTCTCTCGAATTTATTTATTCAATAATTTATTTATATCAGTGACTCATGAATATTTATTTTCTAGTTTAGCAATAAAATAAATTAAGTAGTATTAGTAGTATTACTACTTAATACTACTTAATTTATTTTATTGCTCAAGGTATTCCAGCTTTGGTCACAGAGAGCCTCTTCAGTTGGCTCCTATGTCCCTTTGACATAGCCTCATCATTGGTTTTTGTGTTTTGTGTATGTGTGTGTGTGTGTTTTAGCATGATGAGGTGCTCCAGGCTTACCCTGCATATTCCCTGCCCCAGCCCTAGAATCAGACATTTCTCCAAGGATCTCTGGTTCCTTTTATTAGGAATTGGTATTAGAAACCAAGATATGGGATCTAGGCCTGTTCCTTGGTACTGGGGTGTCCTGAAGAACACCAGAAGAGAGATGTGAAATAGGTTTAGAAAGATGGAGAACTTCAAAAGGTAGAAATGGGGAGGAAACATATTGCAGAAAAAGCAAACAGCAGGAGCAGAATTTCGGAGCTGGGGAATGCACAGTCTCACAGGGGATATAGGCTTTCTGAGCAGGAAAGATTTTTTGGAGGGGGACTTCCTGGTGGTCCAGTGGGTAAAACTCCGTGCTCCCAATGCAGGGGGCCCGGGTTCGATCCCTGCTCGGGGAACTAAATCCTGCAAGCATACTGCAACTAAGAGTTCGCATGCTGCAACTAAAGATCCCTCATGCTGCAATGAAGATCCTGTGTGCCGCAACTAAGACCCGGTGCAGCCAAATAAATAAATAAATAAACATTTTTTTAAAAGATTCTTTGGAGGGACACTGTAGGGAGATGAATATAGTAGCACTAAGCAAGGTGACCCTGAGCAGGAAGAGTCTGAAAGGGGAGAGAACAGTTAAGTGTCCAGTGTAATAATGCAGGTACAGGTGTTAAGTTTGTCCCTCCTCCTTAGCAGAAGGAGGAAAGGTGACGTGGGAGGAAAGAGCTGACTAACGTATCTAAACAGTTTGAAGAGTTGTATCGTTGGGGCTGAGGGCGGCAGCCCCCAAATACGCCACAATGGCATATTGATTATTTTGAATTGAAGTTGCTTGAGAAACAGCTGATGCAAGAAGGAAACTCCAGCCCTTCTCTGTTCCCTTGAAAGCAGGAAGTAAATCTCCCATGTGAAAGGTGTCCTTCCTGCATTTAGAGGTAGAAGGATACTCTTATGGCCAGAGCTAGGGAATTCGGGCAAGAAACCTATATAAACAAACCTTGTTACTTCTTTAACTGACTAGCCCAAGCCCGGACTCTGTTTAGATTCTTCACTAATTGAGTACCTAAAGCCTAAGTTAATTTGTCCCGTCAATTCCTCATGAATTTTTTGTTTCTTTGTCAAAAAGTATATGGGCTTCCCTGGTGGCGCAGTGGTTGAGAATCCACCTGTCGATGCAGTGGACGCAGGTTCGTGCCCCGGTCCGGGAAGATCCCACGTGCCGCGGAGCGGCTGGGCCCGTGAGCCATGGCCGCTGAGCCTGCGCGTCCGGAGCCTGTGCTCCGCAACGGGAGAGGCCACAGCAGTGAGAGGCCTGCATACCGGGGAAAAAAAAAAAAAAAAAAAGTATAAAAGCTGCCTGCTTTGGCCACTTCTTACGTCCCGTTTCCATGAGACCTCTGTGTGCACAAAGTTAAATATATTTCTTTTTCTCCCGTTACTCTTTCTCGTGTCAAATTTATTATTAGTCCAGCCACAGGGACTCAAGAAGGGTAGAGGGGAAAATGTCCCCTCCCTGACAGAATCCTTTATGAACTGCAGCAAGTCGAAAGTTTTAAAAAGTTATTTTAAAGTATTTTGCTTGCTTAGTTCATTTTACCCAATGAACTGTCTTTATTAGTGTTTTTTTGTTTTTTTTTTTGCGGTACGTGGGCCTCTCACTGTTGCTGCCTCTCTGGTTGCGGAGCACAGGCTCCGGACGCGCAGGCTCAGAGGCCATGGCTCACGGGCCCAGCCGCTCCGCGGCACGTGGGATCTTCCCGGACCGGGGCACGAACCCGTGTCCCCTGCATTGGCAGGCGGACTCTCAACTGTGCCACCAGGGAAGCCCTATTAGTGTTTTTAGTTAGGTCTCTTTTGATTGCAAATGATAGAAAACCCAACTCAAAATCGCTTACAAAAAAAAAAAAAGCAACTAATTGTGTCTCATTGTTGATGTCCCATTTTCATCCCCTTGTGTTTATGACTTCAGAGTGCACTTTGCCTACTTTCTCCTGACAACACTTGAGTTTGGCAGACCTAAGTGCTGGGGAATTAACATCCCCATCCCCTGGAGCTGTGCTCTGGCAAAGACACACAGGATTGGGGTATCAGTACCCTTGCTCCTTTGGTCTTCAGCTGGGATAAGTTGAGGCAAGTGTTTTGCACTTGCCAGAAACTTCCCAGAAGTTTCCCTGGCAAGGTTAAACTCCTGGTGCCCACTGTCAGCTGGCTTGACAACACACCTTTATTGGCTGACTCCCTTCCGTGTCACTCTCCCCAGGGCTCTCGCCATGCATCCTGGGATCACTTCCTAACTAAATCACTTGCACTTGAATCCTTGTCTGCTTCTGGTGGAACCCAAGCTAAGGCAGCTGGGCTGTTCAACTGAAAATTCCAGGTAGATCTCCTATAATCACAGCAGGTCCATTGTTCTGGGAACTCAGTTTCTCTCTCTCTTTTCAGGATCATGCTCTTCCCTTGTGATGGGAAGTGGCTGCTGGCAGCTCTAGGTTTATATTGTTAAAAAACAAAATTCAACTGAATAAATGTGAAGATCTGATTGGCTTCCCATCTAGCAGATAGAAGGGCGCTCTGAGGGGTTGTACAAAATGAAAAGTTTTTATAGGCAGAAGGAGGGAGTGCAAGAAGGTATTAGCAAAAGGAAAAAAAAAAGGATGGTTTCAGGCCAGCCATTTTCTCTTTGGGAAAGGGAACGGCAGGGATTTTATCACATAGATAACCTCACTGGTGTTAATCAGGAAATTTCAGATTGACTGTTTTAAAGGTCACATTTCTGGGAGAGGTTGAAACTGCAATTGAGTCTTGGGGTGCAAATGACTCCATTTGGGGCTTGTTATTGCCTTTTAACAACATCCTAGCCTCTTACATCCCCAGCAGCACTCCCAATAGTTCCATATTAAAGTTGGGATGTGGGCTTGGATCATGTACCCATCCTCGAACCAGTCACTGTGGTCAGCGAGATGAACTGTGCTAATTGGTCAGGGAGTCCAAGGATGGGGTCAGCCTCATCCAAACCCAAACGTGGGGTAGGACGAGGGGAGGCTTGTTTATCCAGGGAAAATCAAGGTGCTGTCACCAGAAAAGGGACATGGATGTTGGGCAGGCAGAAACGACAGAGGAACCCCTCGATGGGCTGTACTTAGGCACCAGATTGAGATGAAAATGCTCTTGAGGCTGGGGTCTTGTAACCACCACTTTTTCTTTGGTATCAAATGTGGGAAGATTGATTTTAGAACATTCATTAGCTCCTCTCTAGATCCCAGAGGGACCACCCACTGTGCCTGTGTCTACCTTCTTCCTGTTCTGTGGGTTGTTCTCTCCAGGAGCAGGTGGCTGTCTCATGTTGAGCCCTGGGGGTTTTTGTAAGGTGCTTCCTGTCCCTACTCTCACTGTGGAACTCTCTGACAGCACAGAAATAGATGGCCGAGTCACTCAGCGTCAAGGCTGAGATGGTGAGTTTTTTGGGGTTTGGGTGGGTTTGTAAAACTCCACAGAATATCGTCCTTTACTTGTTTGCTTGCTTTGAGAATAAATATTAATCATGTAAATCATCTCTCCACTGGAAGCCTGTCGATACCAGTACATCATATAGTAAGTAAAGCTGACGGTGAACTTGCATTCCATTTCCTCTTTTTCATACACTACATCTGTAGATAGATCGACACTCTCAACATTGCTGGGACCTGTAGAAAAGAAGGAAAAAATGACTTATCTGTTGGCGATGCTCACAAGAAACTGTCACAGTACCCAAGTTTTGACCCAGGAAATGAAGTGGAGAAAAGCAGAGTACAATTCGAGTCCCAAATCTCCTTCTTCAAGCCCCAGCTGCAGGGTTGGCGAGCTCCCTACCAAGGCAGATGAGGGCCACGACTATGCACAAGAGAGCAGGAGGTCCGGGCTGCATCCTTGGGGCTCTTCCCACTGGTGAAATGGCTCTTATTCTGCTTGCCACCTGCCAGGCCCTGGCAGCATGACTGGTGCTGGGCGGTCCTGTGGCCTTGCTGCTGCAGAGCTGGAAATGGGATTTCTGCATGTGCACGCTTAGTCATGTCACCTGCTGTCTGTGTTTGCCCTCCCACCTGTCTTCCTCCAGGCTGGGTACTTTTCTTTAATAAACATATAACATGTAGTATATTTTTTATTATGAGGAAAACTTGTTCAATGTAGATATAACCAAAAAGTATAAAGTGTAAGGGAGACAATAAAATCCAATTATAATCTCCTTCCCCAGAGATAAATACTGTTAATATTTTGTTGTATTTCTTCCAGTATTTTTAATGCAAATGTGCATACTTTAAAGGAATTGGGATCATATTGAAGTCTTCTCTTGTTTAACATTGTGTTTATGGATATACCATCATGTCATTCAATCGTAGGTTAAAATGTGATTTTTACAGCTTTGTACTATTCTGTTGTGTAAGTGTACTTAGTTTGTTTAAACAACATTGTCCGACATTATTTTATTATATTTGTTTTGCCTATTTTAAATACGATTTAGTGGACATTGTAAATATAAGTCTATGCATTTCTGATGATTTATTTCTATGTTAACCAGGTTCTTTTGAAGTATTTTATTATGGAGAATTCAAACATCTACAAAAGAAGTGAGAATAGTATGATAAAACAACATATACCCATTACCCAGCTTCCACAATTATCAACTCATGGCCAGTTTACTAATCTGCACCCCCATCACCCCACATGTTTACATACCTCCCCCAATTCTGATTAATTTAAAGCAAATCCCAGACATCATAGTGTTGTGTACTTTGCTGGCAGACACCTAATGTCAGGTTGTGTGTGTGTGTGTGTGTGTGTGTGTGTGTGTGTGCACTCACATGTGTTGTTAGTGACTTTGATAAGTAATGACTAGATCTATTGTTTGGCTGGGACTTGGTTTGCAAAATGATATTCTAATTATATAATTTCTACTTATTGACTTTATAATATTTCTATATATCTTTATTATTTTTATATTTTTATATTTCTGTATATCTTTATAATATTTCTATAAAGTTTTTTCCTTGTCAATTTTTCCATTACTCTCTGAGGTCAAGTGTATGATTCTTTTCATTTATCAGTCTTCAGGGTAATGAGTTGATTCCCCTGTAGGGTGACCAATCATCTCTGTTTGGTTGAGATGGAGGGGTTTCCCAGGACGTGAGGCTGTTTGTGCTAAAACCTGGATAGTTCCAGGCAAATCCCAGGCAAACCAGGACAAATACTCAAAAGGAACTTAGGAGGATTCTTTTGAGAACCCATGAATTTAAACATATTTGTTGTCTTGCAATCTATTGGATTCATTTTCT
This sequence comes from Physeter macrocephalus, assembly GCF_002837175.3. NCBI lineage: Eukaryota > Metazoa > Chordata > Mammalia > Artiodactyla > Physeteridae > Physeter > Physeter macrocephalus. The sequence continues at coordinate 106,746,125 of NC_041224.1, read as the reverse complement.
AATTGATTTGAGAATTGTACCATCTTTAACCAGTGAAAATCTTTTCAGGTTGGCTACTGAGTCTTTTACCGTGGACTCTGTAGTGTTTGGTAACTTCCTAGTTTTCTGGGATAAGATATTCTAGGCTCCTTTTGTACATTTCCTCCCTGCAAAATGGAATCAGCCATCTATGATTAATGATAGTTGTGTTTTTTCCTTTCTAGTTCTAATGTTTTTATTATTTTACCGCACTGGTTAAGACCGTTATGTAATGTAGAATAGAAAGGATAATATTGGAAGTCTTTTGTTTTCAAGTTTTTAAGGGAATGCTTTTAACATCTCGCTTTAAAAGCAAAATAACATTTCCTTTGTCAGGTTAAGGAAATTCCCTTTACTTCCTAATTTGCTAAGGGATTTTATAGCTAAGAGATTAATTATAAATACATACTAAACTTGACCAAACTACTTTTCTGCGTTTAGTGACAGAATTTTATAGTTAATATATTTAGGTGGAATGTTGTTCAAATATTAAGCCTTCCTCATACTTCTGGGTGTATTAGTTTCAATATTCAACACTAGATTGATAATATTTTTAGGGGCCGTCATTGCTTTTTTAAATAAATTTATTTATTTTATTTTTGGCTGCGTTGGGTCTTTGTTGCTGCGCGCGGGCTTTCTCTAGTTGCGGCGAGTGGGGGCTACTCTTCGTTGTGGTGTGTGGGCTCCTCATTGCGGTGGCTTCTCTTGTTGCGGAGCACAAGCTCTAGGCACGCGGGCTTCAGTAGTTATGGTGAGTGGGCTCAGTAGTTGTGGCACACGGGCTTAGTTGCTCTGCGGCATGTGGAATCTTCCTGGACCAGGGCTCGAACCCGTGTCCCCTACATTGGCAGGCGGATTCTTAACCACTGAGCCACCGGGGAAGTCTTGTCATTGCTTTTTATAAATAATATTGGTCTATAATTTTTGTTTGTCATCTATCCTTGTTTATTTTTGTCATTGTGTTTCTCCTGGGCTTGAAAAATACATTGACTAGCTTCCTGTTTTTTATTATTCTCAGTACTCAGGTACGGTATGTATAATATGGAAATTATTGGTCATGGATTTGATGTAACTTGCCTGTAAAACCATATGTATGTATAGAGTTTTAAATTTCTTTAATTTACATGTAAATCCAAATTTTCTAATTTTCTTGTCAGTTTTGCTAGATTATAATTTTTAGAAAGTTTTATATTTTGTCCAAGTTTTCAAATTTATTTGTATGAATTTATATCTTGCATTTTCTTGTAATTATTTAAATTTTTACTGTGCCTGTAGTTATGATCTTCTTTTACACAATATTTTTGTCTTTTTTATTTCCTTGACAAATCTTACTAGAGATTTTTCCATTTTGTAAATCTTTTCAAAGAACCATTTTAAATTGATCCTTTTCATTGCTTCTTTTTCTCTATTTCATTAATTTTAGCTCTTAGTCTTACTATTTTCTTCCTCCCACTTTTGTTGTTTATTCTTATTCTGTTTTAAAACTTTTTGACTGAACGTTTAGTTCATCATGTTCAGTTTTTTGTTTTTACTATATTTTTAAGGCTATAAAATTACTCTGTGTACTGCTTTAGGTTTACCTCAGAAGTGTTAAAATATAGATCTTTCATAATTGTTCAGTTGTAAATATTTTAACAATTCCATTATGATTTCTTCTTTGGTTCACAAATTGTTTAGAAGTGTATTTCTTTCTTTTTAAAAAATTTTTATTTTACATTGGAGTATAGTTGATTTACAATGCTGTGTTAGTTTCAGGTGTACAGCAAAGTGATTCAGTTATACATTTATTTATCTCTTCTTTTTCAAATTCTTTTCCCATTTAGGCTATTACAGAATATGGAGTAGAGTTCTCTGTGCTATATATTAGGTCCTTGTTGATTATCTATTTAATATATAGTAGTGTATAGTACACCCTGTATAGTAGTATAGTGTATAGTAGTGTATATATGTTAATCCCAAACTCCTAATTTATCTCCCCCCCACCTTTCCACCTTTGGTAACCATAAGTTTGTTTTCTTAGTCTGTGAGTCTGTTTCTGTTCTGTCTGACTTACTTCAGAAATGCATCTCTTTTTGTTTGAAGTTGGCTTTTTATTGATAGATCTAACTTTGTTCATGGTAGTAAAAGAACATGATCTGTATGATATTGATTCTTTAATACTTGCTTTGGTCAATTTGTGCTCAAGTTTTCTGATTATTTCTTAAGGGCAAACTTCTGGTTGTAGAATTGTTGAGTGGAATAGTTTTATATTTAAGGGTATTAACAAATTACCCTTAAATGAGTGTACAAATTGAAATTTCTGCAACATTACTCTGAGATTTTTATTCATGACATCCTCAGAAGCACCAGAGAGTCTAATACTTAAAAAAATTATTTAACAATTTGTAGAGAAAAAAATATATTTTCTTATTGTTTAATGTGCTTTTGTTTCTCATGGAGGTTGAATTCTTTTCATATTTTTGTTATTTTTTTCTTAATTCAAAATTATTTGTTCATATCCATTTTAAAAATTGGTATAATTTTTCTCTAATTTCTTTGTAATGATATGTTATTTTTAAGGCCATTAAACAGGTTTGTTTACAAAAGATCATTGTTCTAGAGTTCACTACTGTTTCTTAACCAGATGGGTATGCAGCTGGCTATTTAATATGTAATATTTAAATATTATATAATTTATGTATTATATAATATTTATATATTGTATAATTTATGTATTATATAATTTATATATTACATTATATTTATTATCCTGAGGTCCTTGAACTAACCATGTTTCAGGTTAGTTTCCACCCCAGAACTCACCACTGAGATCCTGGCTGCTGAAATTGTCATTCCAGAAGTGATAAGGATGACTTGAGTACTGATGTGTGCTCATAAAGGCTAGAGTGACCTGTTTAGAAAAAGTAATAACTTCTGGCCAAATCATTCTTTTGAGAGGGATTTGTTATAAAGGGTGAATCTATTATAAAGGAAATCCTATCCAAAGAAATGATAACTGAATGGGGAGTTTCTCAGAATGAAGAGGTTTACAAGCCCTGGATTGGGTGTAAGATTGGGAAAATTGCTCATGTAGGAGAAGGAAACAGGTGGTCACAAAGCTTCTAAAGTTCAAGAGTATTTTAAAGCAAATTTATTGTAAATGACCTCAATAGTGTTCATGTTTCTAATTATCAGCCCTTTAATTTTACCCTTTACTCTCCTGAGTTCAGGCCTCTCATCAGTCCCCGTGTAGTGTCAGCATGGTCTCATTGTTGTCAGAATCGTGTTAATGGGCAAGATTGTCCCCTGGAGCCCAGACAGAGGAGAAGTCTTTTTAAAATGTTCTAGCCCAGTAGTTCTCAAGCCTGGTTGCACATTAAAGTAAATTGGGGAGCTTAAAAAAAGTGCCGATTCTTGAGCCCTAGACCAATGTGGGGACACATTCCAGCATCACCATATTAAAGTTTATACTTAAGTGAAAAAATGAGATAGAAATGAAAGTGACTGCTCTGGGGTAAATCTAAACATGAATAGAAGCAGAATTACTAATGGCAGGAAGGTAGATTTATTTTTATTTTATTTATTTATTTTTTTTTGCGGTACGCGGGCCTCTCACTGTTGTGGCCTCTCCCGTTGC
>NC_041224.1:106703401-106742481 GCF_002837175.3 Physeter macrocephalus | reverse complement strand
CCGCGACATGTGGGATCTTCCCGGACCGGGGCACGAACCCGCGTCCCCTTCATCGGCAGGCGGACTCTCAACCACTGCGCCACCAGGGAAGCCCAGGAAGGTAGATTTAAAAAGATATTGGGAGAGAGAAAAAAAAGACCCTTTATCCATACGTTTCCACTCTGGGAGGGAACTCATTTTATAAAACCTAACACTAAGACTTGAAATTCGAATGTGGCAGATTTGGGGTGTACATCTGTGATGTTCCCATGAAGGTTTTCATTTTTGTGTGTATAAGTTGACGGTTGATTATCAAAGTTGGGACTCCCAAGTCTCAAACCTTTGTTTTTTCACTCAGCTTTCCCTGGGCTCTGGATGGCTGCAGTATTACCAGGGGTCAACAACTCTGAGTTACCAACTAGAACCTCATCAAGGGTTTGGCATCAGTGCCAAGACTAGCATTTTGAGAGTTAAACTTCTAAACCAACAGTAATTAAAATGTTAATGTTTGGAATCACAGAATCACAAAATAACTAGAATTGAAGGGCTTTTGAGGCTACCCAGACTATCTTCTTTATTTTAAATACATGAAGAAGCCATTAGAGCATGTTAATTTTGACAATCAAACAAACATAAACGATAGTTACCATATTCAATATTTTCTTCTCTATCCTGATTACCTCATACTCTGATTGGGTACAAAAACTCCATGTATATATGTAAATTTTTCCTTTCACTGTCTCTACCTAAAAGAGGCAAAGCACTGCTAGTGTCTACTGACTTTCTCTAAGTGGTTTCTGGCAGTTTCTATTTCTGGATGTAGAAACATGGTGGATGTGGAATATATAGGTGGAGGGAGGAGTGCCCATCAGCCAGTCTCTAAGTTTATGAAGTGACTTTCTAGATGGTTCTGGCTCCCTGAGATAAAACCTGGTGGGTTGGGAAGGGAAACCTGGCAACATTTTTCTAAATAGAGCTCTATCTGCCTTCTATTAAGGGGAGATGCCTCTCGGATTCCAGTATCAGTTTATCTGTCAGTGTTACGGCTCAGTGTTTTTGTCAGTTTTCATGACTTCTGTATTTTCCTGTGTCAGTAAGGAGAAAAAAAAGTGCCACCTTTTCTTCCTTGTCATATGGATTTCTCCAACATGACTGCTTACTTCATCAAACCGCCAGGGAGAGTCTTTAGAGCATGCTTTCCTGACAGAAACTGCGAGATACAAATGTGTGTTGTGCTAAGCCACTAGTTCGTGGTAATTAGTTTTGCAGCCATAGAAAAAGAATACAGATTTTGGCACCTGGAAATGGGTGCTTCTGTAACAAATATCTAAAAAGGCTGAAGGAATTTTGAGAAGCATGTTAGAAAAAGTCTACATTATCTTGAACAGATTGTTAGTAGAAATCTGGACTTTAAGGATACTGCTGCAGAAGTTGCAGAAGGAAGTAAGGAACTGCTATTCGGAACTGAAGGAAGGGGAACCCTTGTTAGGCAGTGGCAGAAAACTTTGTGGAATTGTTTCCTGTGGTTATGTGGAAGGCTGAACTTGGTTGTAGAGCTAAGGAGATTTCTAAGCAAAGGGTGAAGGTGCCACTGGCTTTCTTCTTGCTGCTTATAATGAAATGCAAGAGGAGAGAGATAAATTGAGGAAAGAATTGTTAAACAAAAAGGAACCAGGACTGGATGAATCTGAAAATTCTCAATCTAAATAGGTGCTAAAACTAAGATAGTGTGGCACAGAGAAAACTCTAAGTGAGACTACACAACTTTTGATTAAAACAGCAGAAAAGATTAAAGGTGGGAGTATTCAGTCACACAAAGGGTTCTTTCAAGAGGTTAAGGACACGCCTCATAGATCCTCTCAATCAAACTAGGAAGGTTGAGTGTATGGTCCCTCAGCCATCAGAGCAGGAGCTGAAGACAGAGGTTATCTGGAGAAGATTTGTGGGTGTGGCTCTTTTCTAAAGGCATGACCTTCATTGAAATCCATGGGAGATCCACAAAATTATTTCAACAGTAATACAGCTAGCTTGGACTGAACGGGACAGAGAGAGCATAGAGCACGCAGCCTCCAACAGCATAAAAGGAGGCTGTTGGACCCCTAAAATTCTACTGGTAGGAAGCAGGCTGATAAAACTACTCTACTGCAAACACTCTACTTTTCATAATAGAGGAAGGATGACTCAGAGGGTGGAACTAAAAGCCAAGAGGGCACAGTTGAGAATTTTTTCCAGGCCTTAAATCTAATCAAGAAACTTCCAATGTTTGCCCAGCTGGATTTTAGTGACTCCTTTTCACCATTCATTTTTGCCCCTTTTGAACCAAAATGTCCATGCCTTCCTGATTGTGTCTGTTCCAACATTGTATGATGGGCGTGTTGGGGGCAGATCACTTGTTTCCCTCTAGTTTCACAGGTTGACAGATGGAGAGGAATTGTATCCCAGGAGCTGTACCAAACAGATTATACCCAGGAGCTGCATTTGAACTTGGACATAATTTAGATGATGAGATTTTGACTATGAGCTGATGCTATATGGGATGATACTCTTGAGACCTTTAGGATGTGTGTGAATGTATTCTGCAAGTAAGAGGGGTGTGAGTCATTGGGGGCCAGATGGTGGACTCTGGTGGAGAGACACATCCCTGCTTCTTGTCCATGTCCTTGTATAATCTCCTCTTTTATTTGGGGGAGGGACCTGTGACTTGCTTCTAACCAACACAACATGTAAAGGTGATGGGCTGTCACTCTATTATGTTACTTTAGAAAAGAGTCCGTCTTGGCAGACTGGAATAAGAGATTCTCTTTGCTGGCTTGATGACATAAGCAGCCATGCTGAGTAAGCCCACATGGCAGAGGAACTGCAGGAGACCTCTAGGAACTGTGGGCAACCTTAGGAAATAATATTTATCTCTCTGTGAATGGCCTTAAGGGAGGATTGTCTCTGGGAAGAGAACAGTCCTTTCTCCACCTATTATGGACAGACATATGTCCCTTTCAAAATTCATATGTGGGCGCTCTAACCTCCAAAGTGACTGCATTTGGAGATAGGGTCCTTAAAGAGGTAATTAAGGTCGAATGTGGTCATAAGGGAGTGCCCTAACCCAATAGAACTGGTGTCCTAAAAAGAGGAAGAGATACCAGCACTGTGCACACACGGAAAAAAGGCCATGTGAGGGCACAGCAAGAAGGCAGCTGTCTGCAAGCCAAGGAGAGAGGCCCCAGGAGAAGCTGAATCTGCTGATACCTTGACTTCCATCCTCTGGAACTATGAAAAATTATTTCTGTTGTGGAAGCCACCCAGTCTGTGGTATTTTATTATGGCAACCCAGGCTGACTAATACATCTCCCATCCAGGGACACACAGACTCAGGGCCCTCCTTGATGTTCCAGGTTTTATGTTCCATTTCCACTTACTCCTGAAACTCTCTGAGTATAAGAGTGTATGTGAGACTGAGATCACAACTGAGATCCTTTTTGGCATTGGGGACTACTGGTAGTCTATCACCCATATGGAAGTGAAGAAAATCACCGTTCGTTTTTCCTTGATCCCTCTCACCTGCTTTCTGGTGACCATGCCTTGGCTTCTAACCTAATTTATTCAATATAAGGATACAGTAGGGATAGATATCATGCACTTGTTCCAACTCAAGATATTTTTAAGAGGCTTAAGTGATAACAGCAGTTTTGAACATCTAAATTTGCGATATTTTATCCTTTATGGTGAAAGGATATTTTTTCTCATCTCACAGTGAAGATGTACTAGAAAACCAACTATATCTGGGGAGGGCCGTTAGCTCCTAAATGAACAAGGCAGCCCCTTTTCTGTGCTCCTATAGTGCCCCACCCATATCTGATTCCTGACACATTTTATCATGATTTTATTTTCGTGCCTGGCATGTCAAGAAGGTTGTGAGTTCCTTGCAGGCAGGGACTATGTCTTATTCAGGTTCATAACACTTGCACTAACCACAGTGTTTGTCACATGGTAGATGTTCAATAAATGTGTTTTGAATAATTGATTAAAAGGTTCCCTTAAGTCAATATTCTGTCCTGTCCTCAAAGGTAGCTCCAATCCACAGGAATTCCCATTACAGAGGCTCCTTCCTCTAAGAGCGGTGCTTCCAAGCAAGTGGTTTCAGAGATGGCTGTGGGAATTTTGCTGAGAAAATGTTGGTGAAAACAATAACTGTTAGAAAATGGTGTTTCCTAGGAGCCACAAGTGCAACTCCATCCTGTGGCTCTCTCTCTTTCTGGAATAGTCCTCTCTTTCTGGATCCACGTTACAACTCAGTTGCCCTCTGAATTCAACATTTTTGGGCATCTGAAGGTAAAGCTGTTTTGTTTTGGATGTGGTATGGCACAGATTTCCAAAGAATTCCTTAGAAGTTTGATAAGTTGCATAAGAAAAACAAGTTGCTTAACTTCCTGTGATGTCACACTACATTAGTTGCTACCTCCAGATTGCACCTGCATCAACCATCCTGGAAAAATTGGAGAAAATGCCCTGGGATTTTCAGATTTACACTCTCAAGGTCCATATGGGTTTTCCCAAAAACGTGACAATTCTAGATGGAGATGATTTCCTTGATGTTGGAGTTCTCACTCCAGGAACACAACAGTGAGCTGCTGAGCTGAACAGAAATTTAGAAACTGTTTGGTCATGAGAGATTCAGTTGCTAACTGAACAGCCTCTCATATGTATCCTGAGCTCTGGCCAGTTAGTACAGCTCTTTAGAGTAGCATTATAAAGAAAACCTTGGTGTTCATGAAAACCAACCTTATTCTGCTGTGAATACAAGTTTCCTAGACAGACACAGTGCAAATGCCTACAGTCCTACTTCAGGGAGAGTGAAACTGGAGGTGTGGATTGATGCAAATCCAGATTAAAGTCCCTGTGGAGGAACATCAGCAAGGTGTGCAGGGTCACCTTTTCTGGGCCATGCAATCAATGTGTTTATACACTTTTGTTGGATGGAACCCCCTTGTTTCCAAGCAGTAGAATGTTCATTAATGTAACAATTCTGACTTCTCTCAGCCCCCTCAGTCACTTCTCACAGAAGAGGGAAGAGCATTTCCTGATCACCCTGTTAAATTGCACCCTTCACTCTCTCTCTCAGCCTCCTGTTTATTGCTTTCATAACACTGATCCTAATTTACATATATATTGTTTATATATCTGCTTATCCTATCTTTCCCATTAGACAATAGGGAACCTGTTGTCGGGTAAGTTTTTTCCTCAGCATTGTATCTTTGGCATCTAACACAGTGTCTGTGACCTATCCACAAATAAATGCAATCTAAAGCAACATGACTGCTATAAGGTTTTATTGATGTATTGATTGACTGAGTGACTGAAGTATAGTTGATTTACACTGTTGTGTTAGTTGCGGGTGTACAGCAAAGTGATTCAGTTATATATATGTATATATATATATATTTCAGATTGTTTTCCATTATAAGTTATTACAAGGTATTGAATATAGTTCCCTGTGTTATACGGTAAATCCTTGTTGTTTATCTATTTTACATACAGCAGTGTGTATCTGTTAATCCCGTACTCCTAATTTACCTGTCCTCCAACTCTTCACTTTGGTCACCATAAATTTGTTTCCTATGTCTGTGAGTCTATTCTGTTTTGTAAGTAGATTCTTTGTATTATTTTTTTAGATTTCACATACAAGTGATATCGTGTAATATTTGTCTTTCTCTGCTATCAGGTTTTAGAGTTGGAAAGGATGAGGGAGATTGCTGCAGCTAGGTGTGAATCAGAGGTAGGATTTCAGTACTAAAAAATGGGGAGTAGAGAACCTTTGAGGTAAGTGGAATGGCCCGAGCAAGAGTGTGAAGTGACAAAGCTCGCTGTGTTTTCAGGGAAAGTGTCGTCTCAAGAGGAATCCTGGGAAGGTTCTGAGGAGGAGAGACACTGGGAAGTCTGGTCTGGCTGCACTGGCAGGATGGGTCAGCGTAGGAGGGCAGAGCCTGAGGGTGGGTGTATGAGGGGTCTGGGGGACTGCGGTAAAACCAGCTGTGGGAACAGCTGTCTGAACTGCTGGTCCTGGCCCGCCCTCCTTATTGCCTGATGTGGGGGGGAGGGGAGATGAAGTCAGAAATGTTCCACCTGAGATATGTAGCCAGTGTGCACAGCTAGAGGAGTTGGCTTGGTGTCTGAGATCCACAGGGAGACAAAGCTCAGGCAACAAGCTATTTAAAAAATTACTTGCTTTGTTTTGTGCAAAGGCTATTTTTATCTGCTGCCCAATTACCTCAGGTACTAGATTCAGGGAGGAGAATGCTTCTGAGAAAGAGGTCTGAATACCATTTCTCTATTCTCTGAGCCCAGGGGTGGGAATGTTTTTCTAAAAATAATCAGCAGTTTCCTCCTCAGATCCCAGAGGATCACTCACAATTCCTGTTTCCCAGCGTCTTCCTGAGTGTGTGTGGGTGTCCCCAGGCTTCTAGAGCCTGGGGTGTTTCTGGCTGGCTCCTGGGTTTTTGTTTTTCTTTTCTTTTTTTTCCCCAGCACTCTGCTGTCTGTGCCCTGAGAGCACAATGATGCAGATCCCTGACTGTAATTGTGAGCTGATGAGGCTGATTAATTTAGCCTCTTCTTGGAAGTTCACTGAATAGCATCCATTTGTTGAATAATCATTCCAGTTACACAGAATAATAAGGTGGGAGAAGTTAACTACGTGCTAACTACAAGCAAGTAGACCCCAGACTCGTTGGAACCAGAAGGTTGATGATTAAGATTCCCAAAATATCACCCTGTTACCTCACCACCAACCAGTCAGAAGAGTTGTGCACGAGCTGATCACACACCCTGTGACCCTCTCCTTCACACTGTCTTTAAAAACCCTTCCAAAAGCCTTTGGGGAGTTCGGGTCTTTTGAGCGTGAGCTGCACATTCTCCTTGCTTGGAGCCTTACAATAAACACTGTACTTTCCTTCACCACAACCTGGCATCAGTAGATTGGCTTTACTGTGCGTTGGGTGAGTGGACCCAAGTTTGGTGTGGTAACACTATAAACAAGAGGCACAGGGTCACTGATCTCACACAGCTTAGATCTGGTACGGTAGGTAGAGGGTCACATAAGAGGATATCCCCCAGAAAAGACCTCCCAGAAGAATTGATATCTAAGTTAGGACCTGCTGGATGATTATGATAAATGGTGTGTGTATGTGTGTGTGTATAGGGGAAAAGGGGGATTGCAGGGTGCCGCTTACAGAGGGAAGGTACCAGACTGAGGAAACAAAGGAGTCATCTGGGGGCCCCTTGACTTAACTGTGTTGCTGATCTGCCCAAGCACAGGCTCTGCCAACACCCTGGATGCCTGCTCCTTTCCAACAGGGGTCTTCCTGGAGGAGGCCCTTGGGGTATGACCTGGCTCTTTCCTCACAGGCTGACTTAGGGCCACTCTGTTTTTAACATGGACCTCATTCTACCATCCTCCATTTAACTTCAGCACCCTGGCTCTGAGCCTGCATCCACTCTGACTTAATTCTTTACCTACATAAACTTTCCTTCTTTCAGGCCATGAAAGGTTTCAGAAGGATAACTATAGAGAACATAAGTACACCCACTGCCTTGGGGTACTATTATTGGTATCATAAATAGTGCACCTGTTTCATTTAGTAAGTCTCTTGATTGAAAACCATTTTCTTGTTGGCTGAATTCTTTCCTTATCATCTTATTTGTGTTTTATTTCATCAACAAGAATGTAAGCTCAGTATGGCCAGGAACCCTTGTTCTATACCCTCATTTCTTCACTTTTTAAAAAAAGGGATAGATAACCATTAAGAGTGTTTAGAAAATGTTTCTTGAGTATGGGGATTTTTCACTACATTGCAAATAGAAGTGAGATGAGGAAAACCAGGCAGTATTAGACTATTATACACCGTCTTTCTCCCCCCTTCATACTTAACTAATAAGCTCCCTTCTCATTTCACTAAGAAAATAGAAGCAATCAGAGTACAACTTCTTCATCTTCTCCCTCCAAATCTGCAACCCTACTGCCTCTGAAGCTGTGCTCTATGCCTTTCTATTTAATGGATGAACCCTCCCTGCTTATGTTAAGGCCAACTCCTCCATTCACGTACTGGCCCCCATCACCTCTGCCAGCTCAAGGACTTTGCAATGTTAGGTTCTATCGTCTGCATTATCAATTTCTGTCTCTTGCTGGATCATTTCAGTCAGTATGTATAAATATTCTATACCATCTTCTATGTTGTCTCATACTCCAGATAAAATATATATCTCTTGCTTGACAGTTTTTAAGTCAGCGTCACGAGGAGGTAAGGAAGTGTGGGTTTTCTTGTTTTTTTCCCACTGATTTCTCTGCTATGTGCCTCTTCTCCCTCTCCCAGGGTTTCTTAAAAATATTTATAGTATGTTTAAAGTTCTAATTTCAAAGGAATGTATATTTATTACATATAATGGGAAAATGGAGAAAATATGAAGAAGAAAATAAAGATCACCTTTTAAATCAAGTACGCAGAGAGAAGCTTTGTTAACAGCTTAGTGTTTTAGCTTTATACATGTGCATTTACAAAGTTGTAACAATGTGGTATGTTCAGTTTATTTATTATATTTTTTCTTTTAACAGCAAGAGTATTTCCAGATCATTAGTATGATTTTAATGGCTGCATTTGTATAGAAAGTGCTGTGATTTATTTAACCATTCTACTACTGGTAGACATCTATATTTCCCCCAATTTTTTACATAATAAAAAGTGTTACAACGAAATACTGTACTTCTGTGTAATTATTTATGCACATTTATGATTATTTCATATGAATTAAATTAGTAGAAATAGAATTAATGGGACAAGCACATAAACTCTCTCTTTCTCTCTCTCTTACTCTCTCTCCTTAACTCCCTATGGCAGCAAAGCTCAGAATCTGAAGTACATGTTTTTTCCACCACTGGACCTTGTTTGTGTCTTCAATCAGAAGCTTTAAGGGACTCCAAAACATTCCTTAGCTCTTTACTTAGGCATTGCCATTATAACTTTTCTTAAAAATACTATTGTCTCTAAATTGCAAAAATTGTTCATGTTGGCTGTCACCATCATATAATATGGAGATGGGTAAAGGAAAAAGTCAATCCCTTCCGGTCCCGGTCCTCTGGTTCCGTGGTGGGATTGGGGGAAACTTTTGTTCCCGGTGTTATTTGAAGTCAAAATTCTCTCTTCTGCACATGCCTTAGCTGCATGACTTGCCTTTTGTTTTGTTGTCTCTGAAAATACCTCAGTATCTGATCAGAAACAGTATAGGGTGAATTTGAGCTGGTTTTATGAGTATGGTAAGAGTTACTTGTTGAAGGTATGATAAATATGAAAGACTTTTGAAAAGCATCCTTGATGTAACTATTGAAAATGAAGCAAGACATTCTGCCCCTCCTTATGGATTTTCAAGTGCTTTTGAAATTGAGAGAACACTGAATAAATATGAAAGTAAGTTAAATACCATGCTGTCAGACAGATATTGTTTTCATTTGGAGGTATTGCATTGTGATTTAAAGTAAATTTGTTAGAATCATCTCATTTTTTAAAAAAAATTCATTTTAACAATGAAGAATGCCTTTAGCTATGCTCCCAGTTTAGGAGAATCTGCACAGTCCTTTTATATTGATTGAATAAATTAGACCTAAATCAGCAGTGCTACATTTTGCTGTTTACCAATCACAAGGTTGGTGAGTCAGAGCAGGCTGCATGGTAAACACAGTTCACAAGTACAGTAATCGGGGTTCTCTAACAAACATCCAACAAGTGACGTTTCTGTAACAAACATTCCTAATTAACAGTGCTTGGAACCATTAGGATAATATTTTCAATATTATAAGAAAGCTCCTTGCTCTTTTTAGTTAACAGAAGTAAGCAGAAAACTTTATATAATTATAAGATACGAAACATGAATTTAGCTTATTTTTATAGTCACTGGTATGTAACTGTGCATTCGCTGCTTCCCTTTTCTATCTATATGCAGTTAATAACAAACATTAATCGAACACTTATTATGTGTCAGGGACTGGCATCTCTATGAGGTACCTATTATTTACTATCCCAATTTTTCAAAAAGTTGGAAGAATGGAGAAATGAAGTCTTTATTTAAGGTCACAGAGCTAAAATCTGAAGGATCTGCACGTAGGCCATCTGTAACTGGAGGCTGTGCTTTAATTTGTTTCACCAAACAAAGGCTTTTTGTTAACCCAGTGTTTTTCAGTCTCAAAAGTCCTTGTGTCAATAACTTCTTAAAACTTCTGTCAAAAAAATAATGGTATTTAGTTTTAACTTAACTTTTCATCAGGGCTGAATCATGGATGTTTGGGGCTCCCAAAAATTTATTTCCACGAAGAGCTGCTGGGAGAAAGTATACATCTGTTCACTGAGCCATTATTTCAGAACTTCAAGAATATGTGCAGGCTGGGTCTTTTTAACACTTCACAAAAACATAACTCAGTGTGATGAGATCAACAAGCAACTTACATTTTAGTAGGCGACAATAGGGAATAACAAAAGACTCCATTTTTCTGCTAAGCCATTCTGTACTTTTGCTAGCCGTCACCTGCTGATTAATGACCTCCTGCTGGCACAGCCGATTCAATGAGAGACCCGACACAGATGTATACAAACAATGTAGGGAAGGGGGGCATCCATTCTCCTTTTGAAGTGATGCAGTTTGGGGATTAGATTTATGATGTGTTTTTATTGGCAACAGTGGCTCCTATGAGGTTTCTGAGAAGGTGGAGAACGAATGTTTGCTAGGCCTTGAATGTCAATTGTTCAGAAATTGCGAAACATATGCTGGTCAATGAATTTGCTGTCAAAACAGAAAAGATTGATAGAGAGGAGGACATTTCTTTAGAGAACAGCAGGCAATCCTATGCCTTTGGGAGCCCTTAAGGGAGACCAATTTGCAAGGCTGGTATTTACTCTTTCATTTGGTTTAGTTGTGGCATTTACATAGTAATGTTTTCAGTTTAATATGGAAATGTTATTTTAAATCCTATACCTGCTGCATATAAAAGTGTCCGAATGAATTATCTTATGTGTTTATTATTTCTCCATGTTTGTTTATGTGCCTATTTGAAACTACTCTTTGCCAATCCCTGCTTTCATTCTGATATAGTGTCAGCAGGGTCCCCTAACAGGGAATATGTGTCCCTCTGGTGCCTCTAGTAACAAATTCCCATATTTCAGGGTTACACCAAATTTCATACTAACCCAAGCTATTTCTTTTAATAAGTATCCAGGTTGGCGGTTTTCAGTTGTGGTGTTTTGGTTTCCCAGTCTTCGAAACAGCACATAACCCTTGGCTGGTCTGAGGAGGTATGTAATACATGTGAAAGTCATTTGTCATTTCTGTAGGAGCAGAAAAGATATTGAATATGGCTGATCTGGTGACTAGAGACGTAGCAGGCAAACATTTTGTAATTGGCTCAGATGTACAAACCACAACAGCTTTATTTTCTATAACGACTTACTTTCTAACTCCAGTAACCATTTTTCCTGGTATCAGAAAACTTACTTTAGGGGCTTCCCTGGTGGCGCCGTGGTTGAGAGTCCGCCTGCCGATGCAGCGGACGTGGGTTCGTACCCCTGTCTGGGAGGATCGCACATGCCGCGGAGCGGCTGGGCCTGTGAGCCATGGCCGCTGAGCCTGCGCGTCCGGAGCCTGTGCTCCGCAACGGGAGAGGCCGCAACAGTGAGAGGCCCGCGTACCGCAAAAAACAAACAAACAAACAAAATCTTACTTTAAGCAAATATAAGGTTTTCTTACTTAGATCATAATTTTTAAAGTCAACTAAGGATTTTCTCCGCCAGTTTAGGTTTCCCCCTCTCCATCCTTGGGATGATGTCTAAGTTCTAGAGGGCTTAGTGGTGTCCTGGTGTTGGTTGGGGGCACCAGGCCCATGCTGGCACCTGCTGGGATGCAGCGCTTTGGGTCTGGCCTGCAGCATTACTGTTTCTGTGTGTCCAGATGTTCGAGTCCCTCTAGGTTTCTGGTTGTTGATATACATGTTCTGTGTCCTTTCTTTCATGAAATTGAAACCCTTCCAGATTCACTAAGGCTCTCTTAGTTAATTTCCGTGCTTTTGTGTGCAGATGAAAATTCATCTGCGCTAACATCAATTTGGCAGAACGGGGTTGTCTTGGGCTCTCTGGGCCCAGTGTCACTACAGCACAGCTATCTCTGCTCTGGTGGATACTTAAAAGGATATTGTCACTCAGGCTTTCCAACAGGAATTAGGTAAGTCTCCTATTCTCAGCTTCCTACAAACCTCTTTGGGGCTCCATACTGACCCTCCCACCCCTCTGGTGGGAGGGGGTATGAAGGTAGGGCACGGAGATCCTCATCAATGTCTTAACTGTCTTGCTTTTATCTCCATCACCCCTAGGAATTCCCACAGACCTAGAAATTTGTATTAAATCTAGGGTTTGTACCAACCTATATTCTCAGAGATCTTTTTTAAGACACAGATTTTTTTTTAACTCAAGGATTATAACCCAAACTCAAACCCCTTTTCTTTCATTCTATTGTTTCTAGAGAAAGTTTCCAAATTTTATTTTGAAGCTTGAAAGCAGAGAATTATTCTTTTTTCTTGTGTGTTCATTGTTTCCTACCTCCTTCAATACAAGAAGTCAGGACTTCCTGCCTAACGTGAGAAGGATCACAGGGTGAATAAAATACACTTCTGCTCATATAAAAATGTTACTTTGTCACAGAGACAATTGGGATTTGGAATTAAGATACCAGTTTACTAATACCTTTCTATGAGATCAGAGAAGATGTAAGTGATTATCTTCTGAGATACTGTATGAGGCACTGGTTAAAGGCATGAACCATGGAGTCAGATGGTATGGATTCAAATCCTGGGAGTGTGTAACCTAGGACAAATTATTTAACCTCCTTTTGCCTCAGTTTCTATAACTGGACTAATCACTGGAGTTGTTATGAGAATTAAGTAAGTTAGTATGTGTACAACACTCAGAACAGAAACTGTTAAACAGTAAGCACTTAACAAATGCTAGTTGTTATTGTTAGGTGTTGCCAGCCCATGTGTTGAAAACATTTAAAAGTGGTTATCTCAGAAATACATGTGTTCCAGACAATACACGTAGCATCAAAATTTAGACATTTTGTCCCCTTTCCAGTTATTTTGCCCATGTTATCTACTTTTAACTTTGTTTTTCACTCTCTTGATATAATTAATTAGTTGCTTAGGCATCACACAGATAAAACTTATTTTATCCATATGGAATTGCTCAATACAAAATGTAGCTGCCAGAACTGGTCAGATTATGAGGTTAGGGGCATAGTCTTTCAGACTGCCAAGTCTACCCAAAACTTCTGACCCCATTTGAAGGGAGTTAGGAACCAACTACAAAGTTACAGGGAAGAGTCTACACAACACTATCCTTACTTCTGACAACTTCAAGTTTAGGGGTTTCCACAAACCACACTTAGGTTCCATAATATGCTAGAAAAACTCAAAGAACGCTTTGAAACCTATTATACTCATGGTTATTTTTATTACAGGAAAAGAAGACATTAAAATCAGCCAAAGTAAGAGATGCATAGGACAGTCTGGGAGGATTCCAAACTTGAAGCTCCCATTGTGCTCAGGGATGGGTTAACTTCTCAGCATCAGTGTGTGACAATACTCACGGAGTACTGTCAGCCCAGGAAGCCCACCTGAACTTTGGTGTCCAGAGTTTTTATTGGGGCTTCATTATGTAGACATGATTGATTAATTGCCTACGTGGTTGAACTTAGTCTCAGGGTTGATCCATATCATGTAGCCCAAAGCCCCCACCATAATTGATATGGTCTGTCTTTCTGGCATGGCCAACCCCCCATCCTAAGACTACTTGGTGAGGCCAGCTCCAAGCTGAGTCATCTTGTTAACAGAAACCGTCAGGTGTGATCCAAGGGGCCAAGCATTTATAACAAAGACATTTATTTGTTATAATCATTTCCTATGATTCTGGAAATTCCAAGGATTTAGAGATTCCCTCCCAGGAGCTGGGACAAAGGCCTGTCTTTGGGCAAGGCTAATTTCCTTACTACACATTAGTAGAAGTGTAAGCAAATTTCATTGTCTGTAATCCAAAATTTCTCCTTGTCTCTCAGGATCTGTCTCACTGCAATCTCTCACCTCAGCCTGGTTCAAGTTGGGAGATGATTAGTTTAACATTGTTTCTGTGTCCACACTGCATACGAACATACTCTTTGCAGTTTTCCATGGTAACACCTACCTTTGTGCGAATTCTTTTTAAGGTCTTTATTTTTTGTCTCCACTCATATTGAGCTACAGCCTCACTCCCAGAGGTACTGCTTCATGTGCTTCTAATCCTCTTTGATCAGTATTTGAGTTAATGGATGTGTCACTGGGAACATTCACACTTAAGGAACAGTCCAAAACAGACTAAGATAGATGCCTTATGGCTCAGATTCATTCATTTATCAACTATTTATCACATTTTTTTTTGTGCCAGCCACTATTTTGAACACAGAGTATTCAGTGAAGCTTAGAGGTTAATGGGAAAGGCAGATATTTATTGTACAGATAACCTCACCATAAATACATAGAAATCGTGATAAGGCCTATAAAGCAAAACCTGTTTTACTGTTTTGAAAAAAATTTTACAGGGTTCTTTGAAACAATAAAACAGAGAGGACAAATTTAGATGGGGGGGGCAGGAAAGTGCTCATTGAGGAAGTGACATTTAATTCCAGATTTAAAGAATGGGTGAGGATTAGCTAAGTGACTAGAAACTCTGATTTGATATGACCTGGTAAGAATGGCATTGATGTAAGCTCTAAATTCAGTCTTTGTTCTGCCTCCCCACTCCCACTAAATGAGGAAAATGATCTTTAATTAAACTTGAAATTCAAAGGCCCTTTGTATCTAAGGGCCTAACTGGCTCTGGAGTCAAAAAGAAATCTAGTGAAGATATTTAGTGAAGTTGTGAAAACATTCCAAGAGGAGAAGCCTTTGGAAAGTCTTCAGTTTGTCTCATTCCCATATCCGTAGCAACCGAAAGCTTTAAAATTTTTTTTCAGGGCTTCCCTGGTGGCGCAGTGGTTGAGTGTCCGCCTGCTGATGCAGGGGACACAGGTTCTTGCCCGGTCCGGGAAGATCCCACATACCGCGGAGCGGCTGAGCCCCGTGAGCAATGGCCGCTGAGCCTGTCCACCTGGAGCCTGTGCTCCGCAACGGGAGAGGCCACAACAGTGAGAGGCCCGCGTACCGCAAAAAAAAAAAAAAAAAAAAAAAATTTTTTTCAGGAGATTATGCTTATGGTATCTGGCTTATGAGATCCACAGTGCGTTCATTCCTTGATATGTCTTGGGCCAGTCATTAAAATAGACTTTGTTCTTTTTCATAGTCACCGTTTTGCCAGGCAAAGTAACCCGAAATTACTGTAAAACATCACAAGTATTCCTTGTTAAGGTGAGCCAAGCGTGTGCTGCAATGAAAAGGTTAAGCGGCTCTAATACCCAGCTTAAAATATGTTGAAATGAAAGCCAGGGTGGGCTTCAGACTAAACACTGTGAAATGTCTGTGTGATACATGACAAGAAAGAAAGAGTAATTGGCTTTACTTAATGTAAGCAGATAGGGATTTTGGAAGGGATATTAGTTGACTTGCAGAATCACTAGGCAGGCTGGGGAAACAGATTCTGGGTCTGACTTCTAAGAGCAAAGGCCAGAGCCACCCATTCAACTGGCCTGATAAGGAGGTTGCTGTCCCTGTGCCAATCACAGGACCACTTGATGGTGGTGCTGAATGTCCTGGACAGGAAGCAGCCTCCAGTGCTACCAGCCACAGAACATGCAGCCAAACAGGCCCAACCAGGAAGTTACTACTCCTGGCCCAATGAGGATGATGCTATTGCTGCCAACCCCAGAACCATGCAGCCTCTACTGCTTCCCACCAAGAAAAGTGATTTCCCTGCCTACACTATTCTTCGTGTGGCTCAGCTCCCAATTAAAGGCTCAGGTCTGCACCCTAGCTGCAATGGAGCCTGGGAACTATGTTAAGTAGTTTTTCTACCTTGGGAAGGCAGGATTCACTGCATGTGGAACTGTCAATGTGGACATAATGTTTAATCCTTTCCAGAAGCCATTAATGATGGCTGTTCTTTAAAGTAAAAGAAGAATGCCCAGAGAGACATAACAAAATGGTCATAGGGATAATGGGAAGATTCCAAAGAATAAGGGATCCTCAATCTAAGAAGATGAAGAATGAGAGGAAATATGGAATGTATTTAATAATTAATGATGACACAACAGATAGTGTAATGAACTCAGTCATTAAAATGAGTAAAACTGAGGTTTGAGGTTGATTTAAGTGTAAGAGCTTTACATCATACAAAGCCACATTTTTACAAACGTCAGCATGGTTTAAATTTATCTCAACTTGACATTATGCATAAATGAATTCAAGGGTGAGCAATAAAATCTAGTTTTTAAAGGAAATTGTATTACTGATATAAAAAAATTAGATTTACTAGTAACTGTTTGCCAGTGCCATAGATGGGTGACATTTATTTTGGTCTTTACTATTTATCTCCATCAGACACAGTTGTTTCTTAATTGTTTGGAAATGGCCAACAGTCATTAGTGACAAGAGCCAGTGATGACAGCCAGAGAAAATGAAATGTATGAAGTTATTAATTAAAGAATTAAGGAATATATGATCAAGCAATAAACTCCTTTCTAAATTCTAGGTATACTTGAGGAGGTACTGTTCCCTCTAATCCTTTTGGATGGTTCTTTCCATAGCCTGGGATATTTCCACATGCCTGAGAGGCACTCTGCTGAATGCATGAGGGCATTCTCTGCAGATGTCCAGGGTTATCTCTCTGTGTACCTCTCTTTTGTCTGGTATTCTGTCCTATGAACTCTAGCTCCTCCAATCTCAGCTCTGACTCCTCAACTCAGGGAAGTCACTGGGTTGTGACTCAATTTCCCCTCCCTGTGCGATGGTCTGGAAACTCTCTCAAGGCAATAATCTGGGGCAATGTTAGGGCTCCCCTCATTTGTTTCCCATTTCTCAGGGATAGCTGACAGCTTACATGTGCTTCCAGCAGGAAGAAGCCTGCAGAAATCTGGTTGTCACAGAAGTGACTACAGAAAAAGTGGGGCTGATGGGCTGTGAAGTGATATACAAGAGGCATCTGATATAAGCCACTTGGCACTTGCAGTCTTTTTCCCTCTTTCCAAAGTGGTTGCTCCTATTTGGCCCCAAATCATGGATCCTAGCTGTTACTTATTTTCCTACAGCTTAGGTCTAAGAACAATTTTTTTTGCGGAGCACAGGCTCCGGACGCGCAGGCTCAGCGGCCATGACTCACAGGCCCAGCCGCTCCGCGGCATGTGGGATCCTCCCAGACTGGGGCATGAACCCGCGTCCCCTGCATCGGCAGGCGGACTCTCAACCACTGCGCCACCAGGGAAGCCCGAAGAACAATTTTTGACACAGCAAAAAACCAAAGTGACAGCTTCATCTTCAGCTTCAACTCTAGCCAGAGTCAGGATTTATCTATACACCAAGAAACCACTGTCTAAATCTTACTGCTTCTGTTTTCTGTCATTTCAACTGTCAATAAAACAAAAGATGTTCTAAAAGTTCGTTTATACCTCATGGAATGTCAACATTGGTTCTTCATCAGGAAATGGGGGCTTGAAATCAGAATTGACTTGATAAGGCTTTGGAAATGGATCCATGTCTGAGGTTAGTAGAGGTCATTAGGCTTTTGGAGAACTCTGTTGCGTCTCAAAGACAAATAGAAGAGAAGGAAAGAGAGACAAGAAGAAAGACAAAGGGGAGAGAAAAAGTTATGGGGTTGTGGTGGTGGGTGGTCATTGGCCTTTGCTGGATTCCTCCAGGTCACCACTGACCCTCTGACTCCCATTGGGATCCTATTTTGAAAGTCGCCGTTTTATTTAGAGCTGATCCTCTTTTGTGTCTTTCTCCCAGTGGGAATCCATGGAGCGTGGTCTCAGGGCCAGGTTTGTGCCTTACTGCCTTATGTCTGAACTGCTTGCTGTAAAATGGCCTCTTCATCAGCAGAAATCCATGTAAGATTCATTACCTTAAGACTTTACTGAAGAGATTTAAACTTTTATTGATCGTTGAAATGGTGGAAGATTTAAACAAATGAAATGAAAACAGCTGATGAATGACTGATGAATGTCTGTCCTTGACATGGAAATGAGGTTTAGAAGATGAGTCCTACCCCTTTCTTTAACTGGAGAAGTGAGCAATGTTTCAGGACTCGAGAAGACGTGGCAAGTTTGAAAAGGAAGTGGAGAGTCAATTAGTGTCATTTAATGTGCAAGGGCAGAATAAGATAAACAGCTAAAATGGTTCCCGGAAGCAAGAAAATCATATGGCGCCTAGAAACCATATGGCCTCTCCTAGTGGTATATGAGGCAGAATGAGACCTTTGGAGCTGAGCATCCAGCCTTGTACCCTTTGACTAGCCTGTGCCTGTGGGTGGAATTGGGCTGCAGTCAATGGACTTTAGCCTCTAGTTCCTCCAGCTTCCACTCCCTTGAAACATAAAGGTTTCATACTCTCACAATTGAGCTCAGAGCAACCAAGGGAGAATCAGGGACACCTAGAGTTATACAGTTCTTAGGCCTGATGGATGGGAGGGTCTTCCAGCTGGTCCTTCTGGCCTTGGCTCACTGCCCCTTTCCTCCCTCACTGATCCATATGCTTCCTCTGGGATAGATCAGTTTGGTTAATAAGGCCTTCACAAAGAAAGGAACATATAACTAAGAAAATATATATTGTCCTCCCTAATAGCAGAAAATGACTGTGATATCCAGGAGGCCAGTATGAAATAGTGTCCTGTGACTTTTTTCCAATATCCTAAACCTCTTTGGAATATACTTTTATGTACTACCTGACAGGAGCCATTTATCTGAAGTATAGTCTGAATAAATGGACTTTAAACACTTGTTCATTCTTTTTCCTTGTCTCCTGACTTTAGATCTTGAGCAAATAACATATTTTTTTTTGGAACCCCGCTATTTATATGTTTTCACAAACTCCATAATCTTCGTTGCCTAAATGAAAAACACTGCTTGCTCAACTGTGCTTTGAATTTTAATCCAAATTCCGGTGACCACAGAATTCTTGATTTATTTTCAAGTGTTTAACACTTGAGGCCGAATGGAGGAGATGTCTCAGGCTGGGAGAGGTTGTTAGGGATCATCTAGAATTTTCCTCTGTATTACAGATGGTACCATTGGGGTGCATGTGTAATGTATGAAGTCTCTGACTCATGACTAAGAGACAAACTTAAGAGTCATGCTGTCCATTCTGTAGCTTCCAATCAGTGGTATTTCTAAAGTTTATAATGATAAGACAATCTGATAAGTGAATTTTTATATCCTCTGATATCCTGATCTTTCTATACGAGAGTACTTTTTGACTTCTAGGAGAGAGACAAAACAAAGATACTCGTTCATAAATTCTACTTCCTGATCTGAACCTTTTTTTTTTTAATCAGAATGGAGCTGGAATTTGATTGTCATGAAATGTTGAATCTCACACATGTACACGAACACACTTAAAATCATCCAAAAGATGTTTTGAAATAATACTTTAAAAAAATAAGCATCTGATTTAACAGTAGTGAATAGAAACCTGGACAGGAGTCAGTGGGAAAGAAAAAAAGCTGCAATTGGTGAGTACACACAAGTGCCATATATTTTAAGGGTCTTTTTTAGGATTGTGGGCTCTATTCTTAGGGTAAACGGTATCTGGCTGACTTGGCCTTTGTGTTGCAAAATTCAAGAAGTTGCCATCACACGGAATAAAACATGAGTGTGCCCTTCAGAGTAGTGCCATGGGGAGGTATTGCTCGTAGGGTCTGGGGCCTCTGGGGTTTGGGTCTCATCTGTGGGCCTGGCACTGGGGGAGCAGTGATTGCTTGTTCCATGATTCCTTTACAGATATTTCCTTCCAACTGCCGTGACTTTAATGAGGATAAATATAATTCTGAAGTGCTACCTTGAATTTATTTAGAAAAAGAGAGGAATTTCATGAGATTTATTGCAAAATGATTGAAAATTTCTCCTTTCTCCCAGAACTTCACTTTGGCTGACACAGTATTAGTCTTCCCACAGTCGTCATTAATTTTTCATACGTTTGTTACCCTACAAGAGACTTAGGTACTGCCTTAATAAGGTATGTAACCAGGACATATGCTAATTCAACTAAAAATTTTAAATCTGAGTTACTTGAACTTCAGGGCTGATGCAGAAAAATACACTTAAGTAAGAATGTTAGGTAATCTCCCAGAGGTCACTTTTCTGCAAGTGAATCGTTTGCATTTATTTAGAGATTTAATCCCTGAATATCATTAGTTTTATAAATTGCATATGAGTTTCTATCAATAGTAAAAATAAAGGAGCACCTTAAAATAGTTTTCTCTTCTGAAAATGTACTCTGTTGTCTACTGTTCTATGAACAAACCAACCAACAGAATAACAAATTGCTTCCTCACCTCTGTTTTGTTTTTAGCTATCGCTCCATGTCTCTGCTTTCTTTCCCAACAAAATTTCTCAAATGAACTATTTTTCCTGCTTCTATTTCTTTACTTCCTATTAGCTCCTTAACGAATTTCAATTCATCTTCCATTTCCACCACTTTGAAACTGTTCTTGTCAAATGCACTAGAACTTCCTTGCTGCAAATTCAGTGGTCACCTCTGTTACCGTCTTGCTCAAACTCTAGTCCCTTCTCTCAGTTATACAATCCCCCCTCTTAGCTTTTCTGGTTTTCCTCTGCCTTATGGCCACTCCTTCTCAGTACTCTTTGCTGAGCTCTTTCCCTTTTCTGCTCACCTTCTTCATGTCATAGTGCCCAAGTCTGATCCAAGTTCTCATCTTTTCACTAACTTTATTTATTCCTAGAAAATCTATCTCCCCATGCCCCTTGGCTTCAAATACCATCTACATATCAATGACACCTGAAGTTATAGCTCTATCCCTGACCTCTCCATTAAGCTTCAAACCCATTTATCTAACTTTCTCTGTGACATCTTCACTTAGATTTCTAATGGGTATCATAAACCCAGCATGGCTAAAACACAAATCTTGATTTCTCTTCAAACCTGTTCCAATATTACCTATGTCAGGAAGTCACATCAAGATGTACCCAGTTCCTTAGGCCACATATCAAGAAGTCATTCTTAGCTCTGTTCCTTTTTCTTTGCCTTCTCCCTCACTTAAACCATAAGTAAATTATGTTAATTTCACTGTCAAATATATCTCATATTTGCATATTTCTCTTCATTTCCTCTGTTTCCATCCTAGTCCAAACCACCATCATTTTTGTAAAGATTGTTTCAACATTTCCACAGTCTACTAAATGTTCTCCTTTTTTTTTCCCCCTTTGGCCTCCCCTCCTCTGTCTTTATCTACTTTCCACACTGGAGCCAAGTAACGTTCTTAAAAAAGGTAAATCAAACCATGTCACTGGCCTATTTATAATTTTCCAGCAGCTTCTCATTATATTTATTAGTAGAAATCCCCAATCCTACTCACCATGGCTTTTGTAAGGCTCTACATGACACCTCAAGGAACCATCTTACACCAACCTCTGTCTCATTCACTCTGATCATCTCATTCCTATTCCTGGAAAATGCAAGGCTTTTCCCCATTTTAAAGCTTTTGTATTTGTTTTCTCTATGCCCAAAATGCTTTCTCCCCATATCTTAGCAAGACCTGTACTTTCTTTTCATTTGAGTTTCAGCCTAAATATCATCTCAGAGAAGTTTTTCCCTTACTACTCAATGAAAGTATTCTTGGAGACTTCCCTGGTGGTGCAGTGGTTAAGAATCTGCCTGCCAGTGCAGGGGACACGGGCTCCATCCCTTGTCCGGGAAGATCCCACATGCCGCAGATCAACTAAGCCCATGCACCACAGCTACTGAGTCTGTGCTCTAGAGCCCGCGAGCCACAACTACTGAGCCCGCACGCCTAGAGCCCGTGCTCTGCAACAAGAGAAGTCACCACAATGAGAAGCCCACACACCACAATGAAGAGTAGCCCCTGCTCACCGCAACTAGAGAAAGCCTGTGTGCAGCAACTAAGACCCAACGCAGCCAAAACAAATTAAAAAAAATTTTTTTTAATAAAAAGAAAGTATTCTCTACTCTTACTCCCTCACATCACTCTCTTTTATTGTCCTCTGAACATTTATAAGATCTGGTTTACCTTGTTCATTTATTCACTAGCATATTAATTCCATGGGAGTAGATTTTTAAATTTTGTTCACTGCTATATCTTCCGGACTTAGAACATGCCTGGTAAATAGTAGGTGCTCAGTAAATATTGGTGGAATGATTGAATTTGTTTATTCCTGTATTTTTATGTCTCTTTCCACACCGTTCTGATATAAGGTTCATGGTTGGAGGGACCTTGTCTTGTTCATTGTTGTGTACTCAATACATAGGATAGTGTCAGGCTCATCATAGTCCCTCAATAAGTATTTATTAAATGAATGAATAAAACAGTATGACTAATATACCCAGTATCTGTGAAATAAAGATGGTTCAACATCACTTTTCTTGCCTTCTTAACGAAGAGGACTCTCTTTTAATGCTGAAGAAATTCTTTATTCTTATCTTATTAATTTATCACAAATGTATTAGGCTCAGAACAGCAAGTTGTGCCTGTCCCCCTCTCTGGGCAAGAGTCTTACCCAGGGCAAGGAACGTGGATGCATATAAAGTGAACAGAACCACAGGGTGAGCAGTAGGTCTACTAGGTTATAAGCTCCTGGACACCAAAGTGTCTCAGACACATTTTATCCATGGAGCCTAGAAGTGTTTTCTACCTAGTTACTCACATATTTACTGAATTGAGATGTTAGAATGTTAAGGAAAAAGACAGAATCCTAAACCTGTCCAGAAGGTATAAAAAAGTCATGAAAGAGAATGATTCAAAATGGCATCACCTTTCTTAACAGCAACTCTGGATATAAAGAAATAGTGGAATGATATCTTCAAAATACTGAGGGAGGCACCATATGTGCTCTGTACCCTTCTTCTCATTAAAAATGTCAATGAAAAGAGCTTTTCTTCCCAAATACTGGAAATACTGATGGAATTTCAACTTATAATTTTACATTCAGTCAAAATATTAATCAAGCATGAGCATAGAATAAAGATATTTTCAGACATGCAAAGAGTGACTGAAGAAAAATCCTATGCAGCCTTTATTATAGAGATTTTAGCAAATGTGTTTTAGCAAAAAGAAGGACTAAACCAAGAAATGAAGATATGTGAGATTCAAGATGCAAGGTAACCAATAAGGTAAGCAATGCTAAAAAGTCCTAGAATAACATTTGTGCGGTAGGTCCAAAGAGCAATCAGTTCACACAGGGCAAAGGATAGAGATCAAGGGACAGTGACTCTCTGGAAAAAAAGAAAAAATTGATACTCTACTTGATGTGCTTGATGCAGTTGGGAGAAATTATTTAAAAATATTTTTAAAATCTGTTGAAGAACTCAGAAAAAATAGGAAATTGATATAGAACAAATGAAAAAAGGAGGCAATTATTAGCTAAAAACAAGTTGTACCAGAAAGGAAATGCAATCGTAGTATTCATTTTGGCTGGACAATGACACTATTTACATGGTCATAATCATATATGTCCTGACTATAGATTTAACCCCATATTGTGATATAACCATGTTAGGAAGGCGACAGTGGTGCTGTGTTACCATAAAAGGAAGTCAGTAGATAATGTCTAATATTGATAAATCAAGGGTAAAGCACATAATTTAGAAATTGCTAAAATAGAGTTGGATTGAACATGGGAGTAGAACATGATATTGCTATTTTTTTTGGAGGGGCGGATGGGGAATGGGAGAACAGACCTTTGTAATACCACTGACTTTTTAGATATGTGCTGGCAGTATTTGATTAAAAAAACTTTGATTTTAGAAGAAAAGAGCTTAGTTATAAGTTAATATGTGCAACTAATTTTATTGAGTAACAAGAACAATGATAACAATAATACTTATGCTTGTTAAGAATTCCAGTGGGGTGGGGAAAAATATGCAAGGAATCCTTGGTGGTATAAAGGCGGAGAAGCAACGACTGAGACACACTGGGTTTGATATTTTGTTTCATGAATTTTCATAAATGCAGTTTCCTATTAGGAATCTCCATGTGAGAAACTTAGGATCTGTGTTTTTTTCCAAAGAAGTTATTGAGCTTCCCCAGGGCCACTTTATGCAGTCTTTCATCCCTGCACACAAACCAAACCATAAAGTTATCCTTCTACCAGTTTTTCTAAGGCCATTTGACATTTTTCCTAATATGATTTAAAAAGGCCAATGACTGCTGGGCATAATTAGAAAAGAATTTGGAAGCTAAAATTATTATTAGGTGCTTGTTATTTACATCCCACTCATTTCTCCAAAGATTTGAGGTATTAGCCCATCAGTGAGTATTAGTAAACTCATGGTGTATCTAAATCTACTACTAATAATATCTACCACTTACATAATACTATCTATGTCTTGGGGACTATTTCAAGCACATTGCATGTTTTATCACATGTCATCCCACAAATAAGAGTTAGGTACTATGATTAACACTGTTTCCTTTTTTTTTTTTAATAGTTGAGTAAAAACTGAGGCACATAGAAAGAGCAAATTGGTCAAGATCATCCAGTTAGTAAGAGGTGGAACCAGTATATTTATACCCTGGCAATTTATCTCCAGAGTCTATATATTCTACTTCCTATGTAATAGACCATGTATTGTTCTAGTTCATATACTTGGTGATGGTGCTTTAGAGATTAGGGATGGTCTAGAGGGAGAAAATCTTAAATTTTAAAATCTTAAAAAACTTACATCATCTGTCTGATGAGAGAGACAGACGAATATGGAAAGACAAGAATGAGAAGAGGTGATGCCTTTCAGCTTTAGAGTTTGGGCACAGGCTCCAGATGCCTGGGGAGCACTGTGTCTCTACAGCACAAAAGTAGGTGGCAGAGTCTCGGGGCTGGGAAGCTGTGATGTGCAGGGAGCTGTGACGTTCTTTTCTGTTGATTGTGGCACTTACTCTTCCTTTCTTCTTCATCTCTAAGCTCAGTATAAACACGGAGACAACACCTCCTCCAGGATTCTGTTGCAACCACTGTAAGGTGGTCATTTCTTCTGAGTAACTGCAGTTGATTGTGACAAAGTCTCCTTCCAGGGCACTCAGGTACCGGGGACTCTGCTCCACACCATTTTTGCCACTTACCCCTGTTCTCAAAGACATTGGCAAACACAGAATATTACTATTAGTGCAGCATTTTTACAAATTTCTTTCTTTTACACGTTTCCCAGAGGGCACTCCAGATTAGTCACTTGGACTCCCTTATCTCCCCTCCTCAGAATTTTGAAAAAAATATCCATTTAGTCTCCCTGTTCCCATATCCAGAAACTCCCCAACTTACAGTGTAACCGAAGCCACAGGACAGCCAACAAAACTTGCTGGGTCTTCACCATTTTTACCGCAGATCTCTGTTAGAGGATTTGGAATATATGTTAGTTGGTCAAAGGAGTCTGTTATTATTATAAGTTCTCCACATTTACTTTAGAACTCAAACGGGATTCCCAGCCCATCAAAGGCAGAACAAATGCACACCTCTGCACTATTTGTAGGGTTACCTGCACAGCGAACTGTCCACGGTCTTTTAAATAAAACGCCCACATTGCCACCTAGTGGCAACACACACAGTTGTTCATTATGTATCAATAGGTCAAATACTCTGATGAAAAAACGAAGACAAAACTGGAATCAAAGTTATCATCAGTGCTAGGAGCCCCGAAGTTGGGGTAAGATGGGGAATAGAAGTCCAGTGATTCCTTGGCTTCAGCCGGCTATGCTACATGGAGTGGAGTAAGTGACAACCTGTGCATTTCACATTGTATCTTTCTGAAAATCCAAGGGCAGCTCTGTTCTGGTTTTTAAAGGTATTCCTTATAAATATATCTGGTTTCTTCATGTGACATCCCTGTTTCTTCCCATAATATTATGTCGTACTCCTTTCCTAGTCTTATCTTTCCTTTTTGGACTTGCTACAGTTTTTCTATGTCTCTTCAAATATGTTTCAAATGATTATTCATCTGGTTTCTGGCTTGTCTATGATTGTTATCTATTACTGTTTCAGTGGTCTTATCACACTGTTGAATTATTTTGAACTTGTAGTCATTTTCTACTTTTGGGACTCCTTTCCAGCCCATATCCCCTCCATTGAATGTGCCCCTTAAGAGATGAATCTAGAATTATGTTTGTACCAAGTGACCTAGTTTCCCTGACTGTAGCTTATTGTATCTGGGTAAATTAATTTGGAATAGGAATATAAAAATAGTAGACAATATTTGTCACTAGAGCTATAAAACCCTATGGGTTTCCAGCCAGAGTCATCTCTTGGCAAAATGGAAAGCTGGGTAGGTTCAAACTCAGATTATTGTGGAGTAGAAACTAGCAGGCTTACAGTGGAATCTGGTCTCCCAAGAGAACTGATTATACTTTCAGAGAGCAGTAACTTTAGAAGGAATAGCAAATTGATGGTTTTCTTCCTCCTGTGAGGCCCAGCTGTATTTTTTGCAAATGGATTTTATGAGATTCACTTGTACCCTTTCAGACACTCTCCCTTTCCTTGAGCTAGTTTGAGTTGGTTGCACAACCAGATCATTTTCACAAAAAATACTGTAAGTCCAGGGTCCTTTTTTCTATATATCACAATTGATTTGCATAAAAAATACATGCAGAAATATATAGTTATCAGCATTAAATTTTATTTTGGCTGTTTCAGTCCATCTAATATGATCTAACACATTAGCTACCTATCTACATTTACACCAACCTATGTGCCAGGCACTGTGCCTGTGGATTTCACCGACTGAGAGGTAGGGACAACAGATTCCCTGCAGGCTGGCCTTCCGGAGAGGGAGTGGGCCTCGTATAGAGCCCCAGCCTGGTGATTATGTCCATCAATATTGGAAGAATGCTGAGGTGACAGATCAGGACTGGAGGCCACAGTTTCTACTTTCTATTGTTATAATCACATAGTTTGGAGCCCAGCCTCTGTGCTGGGGTAAGGCCTGGTTCTTCCCAATAATGCAGCTTAAAATTTCCATGTCTCAAGACTGGGATCTCTTTCTTAGTGTCTGACACTAACTCTGCTAGATTGCTGTGTGGTGCCCCAGAATGTGGGGATGTGTGCTGCCCCTGGAGAAATTACACACCTACTTCTCATGTCTTTGTGAGTTCTCGCCAATAAACACTGTTCCAGAAGTTCTGGTATTTGCGCTGTTTACCTGACATACATTCCATCTTATTTTAAATGTCATAAAACTTTGGCAAGTGGTTATTATTTTTCCACATTTTTGGATGAGAAAAATGAGGCTTAGGTATATTATACAACTTGCCTAGGGACCTCGAGCTCATAATAGAAGTTTGAATACCAAGGAATTCCTTTTGACACCAAGACTGGCGTTCATGCTATTGTATTATTAGAATTTCCAATTCTATATGCAGTGGGATAATAATTTCAAATATCATCCTACATATTTTCCTTCTTTAAAATTAATTTTCCCCCTTATAACCCTCTTGCTATAAATTCTGGGGATGAATCTGATTGAGCCAGGAAAGAGAGAATGCAAAAGATTCCGATGAGACCAAAGATTCAGATTTTTGACTTTGTGTATTGAAATAGACCTAAAAATTCTTAAGAGAAGGAGATATTCTAAAAATGAAAGCATTTTTGAATTTCAAGAGCCAGGCACCTGATCATTTTTCCTGTTGAAAATTTGCACATCAGGAGCAAATTTCAGGGCAGTTTTTATCATGAATCTGGGTCTAAAACCCTGAGCTAGTAATGCTGATGATAAAAAACACATGATAGATTGGCTATCCAATGCAAAGGGAGATTTTGTGTGTTTTCTATCTGGAACTCTGAATGGATCCAGCTTTGCAAAATGATATTCTCCAACACATTTCAGCCACAGTCAAGTAGAAATAGCACTATGGTCTATTTAAATACTGTTTTGCCAAAATATCTGAAAATATTTTGCTGTTTGAAGGAGTTAATGGAAGGTAGCTGGGAATCGAGAATGGTTGGGCCAGCCAAGGGGATCTCATTAAGGAAGGTACATGGTGCATGGACCAAGTGAAGGATATGGTTGAATCTTAGAGGATCAACAATTCCAACAAGAAAGGAGTTGGGATTCAAGACAGCTGGCAGAGCTAGAGCTTGCATGCTGAGTCTTAGAGAAATTCCTAGAAGCTGCCACATGACATTTATAGTTACATTTCATTGACCACAACTAAGTTCATGGCCAACTGGTTCAGTTTTGAACACCTGGATTATACCTTTTAGGACAACGTGTAATGATATATTCTCAGTGAAAGTGATTCTAGGAAAATAAAATGAAAATCTATGTATTCATAAATTGGGAAGGGGTCAGTAAAGGAAGTAAGAGGACCTTAGTTTTTTATGTTTTAAATTTCAAATTAATGGATTTCTTCGAAGTCTGAGTCTTATTCATCTGTTTTGGAGTTTGCTTACTTTCTTGACCTTAAAAATATACAAAAGTTAATCTTTAGAATCTGAGTCCTCTATACTAAGGAAGAGATTTGGGGATTCAAGTGAATGTTTGTTCCTTCAGTAAATTCTATTGGATTGAAAAATGATTTTTTATTTTTCCTGTCATGAATGGTTTCTTTGTGAAACTGTTGTCAACATTGAAACCAGTATGTGGCAACATGGTGTTAAATGCTACAGAAAGATCATAGGAAATCTGATATATGTCTGATACAGAGATCAAGCTCATAAATGTGAAATAAATATTTCCTGACAAGCAGTCATTAACAAGAAGCTTGCTTTGGTAACAGTTCAGGGAAGTCAAAATTCAAGATACATTATGAATATTTATAAATACAGGTCAAAGTTCTTTCAGCTTAATCTGTAAGAGTGGAGCCACTGCTTGAGTTAAAGGAAGATGGAACGAAGTCGGTTTTTCATGTCAAATTTTATTCTGTCCAAAAATGGAAGTTATTACAGTCAGTGCTGTAGGTTCTGAGCTTTTGGTCTGTACACTGCTGCTGCTGACCTTTCTTAACCTGCCAGCAAATCGCTGTAGAAGCTGATAATACTGTGAAGATTCTGGGGCAATTTGGAGAGAGAGATTTTTTTTTTTTTAATGTGCTGTTGCTTAGAAGGGTCTGAATGTTGAAATGCTAAGCTCAGCTTTTACAGTGTATTGTAATTTCTGGAATATATATTCACTTAAAGGCCTTCCCGAATCAAGATGATAATTTGTCTAGAAGTTTGGGAGGAAAACCTGATAGATCGGCTGTCTGAGGGTACTGATTAGGGCTTGTACATCTCACTGGTAGAAGAGGAAAACTGTTTTCAATTATTTTCATATAGAGCTCAATTTGGGTATTTCTTTTTCTTTAAAATTTATTTTATTGAAGTATGGTTGATTTACAACATTGTGTTAATTTCTGCTGTATAGCAAAGTGATTCAGTTATACATATATACCGTATATTTATTCTTTTTCGTATTCTTTTCCATTATGGTTTATCACAGGATATTGAATATAGTTCCCTGTACTGTATAGTAGGTTCCTGTTGTTTATCCATGGGTATTTCTTATAAGATAATTTTCCTGACAGTGAAATTTGTTCTTATCTAGCCTGAAAAGGACAAAGTTGAATTCACAGCTTAGCAAAATAAAAACAAACAAAGATGGAGGGAAAGGAAGAGAGAACTGGTGGGGAATATAGAAAAAATATTATATTCTTCTGGCTGGCAGGAAGTCTTGTGGTAAATCTAGGGACTATCCAAAGATTAAAATTTTCTGAGAGTCTTCTTTAGGAGGCGTGCCTATGTAGTGGGGAGCTTGAGACTGTGTGAAAAGGGCCTCAAAAGGCTGCTGGGTTACAATCGCTAGTGCATGAGTGGCAAAGAGGCAGCCAAATTTAAATAGATTTTTTTAGTACAGTTTTGTTGACTGGTAGCTTCAGTGAGCATCTTCTTTTCCCAAAATCATTCCTGGAGAAAGCTGCTCAATTATTGACCCCCATCCTATAAAAGTGGAAACAGTAGAGGAGAGAAAACAATAAATTCCACGTTCAAAGGCAGCCACTGCTGGTGTTTACGTAGACATCCTTCCTCCTCAGCTTCAGCTGGTCTGAGGTGAGACATCCCATGCTTAGGGCTCTTAGATGCCTTCTATTTTCCTTTCTCCCAAAAAATTTAAATGGGGAAAGTTCATTAAAAATTTGATTTGCTATAATAAGAGAAGCTTCATTATGGTCTTCTTATTCAATTCCTTCCTTTAAAAAATTACCAAATTAGCTGTAAGTTTTCTCTCCTGACTTTAATTTACAGAAGTCTATTTAAAATGCTGCTTGAGTAATTTTGGCAGATAACAGTGCTCTTTCTGTTTCCTGTTGTGTGTTCACTCTTGCTCTGATAGCACTATGAAATGTGTGAAATAATAATTTGTGCATCAATCTTTGACTTTCCTTACTCACAGTATCTATAAAATTCTTAAGCTGTATTTCTGTAACTCCCAGCACAGTTGAAGCCACTGTGTCATATATGAGGCTTCCACACTTATGAATTTGGGATGATAAGGGAATTTTTAGTCAAAAGCTCCTTCTCTTTCAGCATATTTTCTCCTATTTACCCAGCCAAAAGCTGGGTCTACTACTCTGTGTCTATCAACCAAGTGCAGCCTCTCATTCATATACAAAAAATCATATTCTTTTGCTGTGAAGTTCAAATGAGAAAATATAAGGAAAGGACAGAAAGGTGATAATACTAGAAATTGGGTCATTTGTAGAGACGTGGATGGACCTAGAGACTGTCACACAGAGTGAAGTAAGTCAGAAAGAGAAAAACAAATATCGTATATTAACGCATATATGTGGAATCTAGAAAAATGGTACAGATGAACTGGTTTGCAAGGCAGAAATAGAGACACAGATGTAGAGAACAAACGTATGGACACCAAGGGGGGAAGCAGGGGTGGGGGGGATGAATTGGGCGATTGGGATTGACATATATACACGAATATGTATAAAATAAATAACAAATAAGAACCTGTTGTATAAATAAATAAATAAATAAATAAATAAAAATTTAAGAAATATATACTGATGCCTTTGGACCAAGTAGCCCTGCTGTGTTGGAACTCCGTCTTAAAATGTTTATCCAAGGCCTGTAATTACAAATTAAATGTACAATATAAATAAATGTATATTTTTATAATTTGTAGTCATACATTGCTCCTTAAACATTGCTGAGTGATAAGAAAATGGATTGCAGGCTACAGATACCAACATTACTGCGTATGCTATGGCCAAGAAATAAACCCCCTGACCTTTCGTGGCCTGTGAGGATATTCACAAACATGTCACGGGATCTATAATTCGCATCATGGAGGGATCTGATTTGAACTTGGATTTCAATTAGTAACTAACCCAGCCCACTAATCAGCATTACCACTCAGAGAAAAGAGGAACAGAACAAACCGCCAGACTCAGGACACAGGCTCTGCTGGCAGAGATAGGAGCAGAGCTGTGGAACGGTGCCACTGTTCCTGGGTCGTAAAAAACATGGGCATGGACTTTTTGCAGAGTAATTAGAGGGAAGCAAAGCCTTTAAAACAATAAAGAATTGATATTATGACTTTCAGAAAGTGTATAAGCAAACACCAGAGACATTCTGGAGTTTCATAAGGGTCCTTGAACCAGGGACTGACTCCCATTGCAAACTGTTCTAGGACAAGAACATTACAGGACAAGTAGAGGTGTAGCAGGACCTAGGTTGTATCAGAGGAGATACTACTTTCTTTGCCATTAAACTAAGTCTTTTCACTAATGACTTAGCCAGGAGATTAGAACTTAATATGTAATTTTCTTTTGTTTTATTGTTTCCTGAAAGCATACAGCAGAGTGCCTATGAGTGATAAGGTTTGGGTTAGTTCTACTATTCAGTAAGAAAACCCCAGAAAACTACTGTATGTTCACTGAGCAAGCATCCTTTAGAAAAGGAAGTATTGGGACTTTCCTGGTGGCCCGGTTAAGAATCCGCCTGCCAATGCAGGGGACACGGGTTTGAGTCCTGGTCCGGGAAGATCCCACATGCCGCGGAGCAACCAAGCCTGTGCGCCACAACTACTGAGCTTGCGCTCTAGAGCCTGTGAGCCACAACTGCTGAGCCTACGAGCCATGACTACTGAAGCCCGTGTGCCTAGCGCCCATGCTCCACAACAAGAGAAGCCACTGAAATGAGAAGCCCACGCACCGCAACGAAGAGTAACCCCCGCTCGACGCAGCTAGAGAAAGCCTGTGCACAGCAACCAAGACCCAACACAGCCAAAAAAATAAATAAACAAATAAATAATTTTTTTTTAAAAAAAGAAAAGGAATCATTATGGGTGGCCTCTCTTAGAAAACTGGCTTAGGTCACGTTGGAGAGTCTCGTTTGGGGAATCAGTCACCCTTGGGTCACTGAAGGCAGTCTTGGTTATAGACAGGCTGCAGGATACTCCGGGGTTACTAAGAGTATCTTTCCTTAAGACGGTCCATGCATAACCCTACTGTCACTCTAGAGAAAGTGAGCGTAATCAGGCCCTTGGGTCTGAGACACAAAACAAAAGATACTATCACTTAGGTATGGATCCCAGAAGCTGGAAAAAGGGATGTTGTGTGGGTTCACAATAGGAATGCCAGAACCACTCTGAACCCAGAATCCTTTGGTTTTCTGGAGCTCGGGTGATGGCCATGTGTCTACCAAAAAGAGGACACAGAGTTCTGCAAACCTTGGGAACCCAGGGATGAGGCACCCGTAACCAAGCTGACAGTGGAGTGGGGTCACTATTTAAGGCCTGGATCAGCAGTGATCTAGCACTCCTACTCAGACCATGGGGAAGACTGGGCATCAGCAAGAAAGAGTGCAGGAGTCAACTGGCAGGTCCTCTGATGGTGTGTGGGAGCTGGACTAACCCTTTCCAAACTGCCTAAGTCTCCCGGATTCTTCAGCAGGTCAGGAGTGGGCAGGCGGAAGGCCTCAAGAAAGAGAGAATGAGGGCTTCCCTGGTGGCGCAGTGGTTGAGAGTCCGCCTGCCGATGCAGGGGACACGGGTTCGTGCCCTGGTCCGGGAAGATCCCACATGCGCTGGGCCCGTGAGCCATGGCCGCTGAGCTTGCGCATCCGGAGCCTGTGCTCCGCAATGGGAGAGGCCACAACAGTGAGAGGCCCGCGTACCGCTAAAAAAAAAAAACAAAAACAAAAAACTTTTAACCCAATGTTTAATCATCTGTTTGTTGTTTGGTACGGATATCAGAACAGACACAGGTTGTAGGGAGAGAGTGAGAGTGTTAGAACAGAATCCTGGTGGGGACTCCCAGCTATGCCAAACATTTACCCTTTAGTTGCTGGGTCATGGATAAGCTTGGGAGAGGAACCAAGACAGCCAACACGGCAGGGGTTGAAAGCGAGCATGTAAGGGACCGTTGAGAAATGGCTAGTTGCCAACTAGCATGGTGGTATTTCCATTTTTAACAACCAATAAGGGTTTTATAGTGTATACTCAGGGAATGTCAGCTCCGTATCTAGTAGCTAACTTTGCCTAAAATTCATGTGAAGTGTCAGCAGGTGGGATAGTGCCCTAGTAGATTCATTGTTCCCAGATGTTATTAACTGAGGGCATATGATATACCTTTCCATTCATTATTCTAAATAGACTAATTTGCTTAAACAGCTTTTAAATTATGTAACCATCTTAAACAATCAACTCTACTTTAAAAAGATGAACTTCTATGGAATGGGGTTAATCAAACTTTCTACCGCTTTAACATACCTTGTGGTTATGAAACACTCCTGCAGTAACAGTGTAACTATGGTAGTTCTCAGGGTTTGAGGGTGAGGGCTGTAGTCTTAAGCTCCTAGATGATTGCTACATGCCACTTCTACCCTATTGATCTAGAACAGTAGGAAGAAAAAGCACAAATGTACAATTTATGACATTTAGCACTAATTTTTGTACTGTCAATGTTGATTCCTTTTTCCATTAGGACTTTCAAAAGAAAGAAAAAGAATTCTTGGCTAATTTGTCTTTCCCTTATTTTTCATGGAAGCCCCTGAACTGGACAGTAGTTAAGCTGCTTGGTTTCACTTGGTGTTCATGTCCCTCAGCACAGATTTCGTCATAGCCACACCTGTATTTTATTTTATTTATTTTATTTTTAATTAGTTTTTTGCATGAATCCCAAAAGATGTCCTCCCTGCCTCTGTAAAGTAGGAAAGAAGTAGACTATCATATCCGTGCATCTTTTCATTTGGTGGAGGTAGGAAGGACCCTATAATCTTTATTATTTTCTTTATTACTTCAAATTTATTATTATTATTATTAGAGTTCTCACACTATTTAAAAAGTGAAATTCTCCCTCCCTTTTCCAGTCCTCCCATAGAAATGTACATGTAAAATTTTTTCTACTAGGTATTATTTTAGTCAGTTACAGGAATTATATACTAATAACCATTCTTAGCATTGGCACTTTTTCTAGACTGACTTAAATCTTAGCAATAGGATTCTACCTATTTGATTTCTCAAAAAATTTATAACCTTGATCACAAAAATTTAAAACACTAAATAGAAACTTTAACAAAGATTTTAAAATAGAGATTGGAAATGGCTTCTTCATCATCTCTCATAGTGTATCCTACAGCAGTTGGATATATAAGAAGTTGTTAGAAAATGGCAATCATTAGTTTCAGAGAACACCAGGAACTCAGAGGTGAAGATTCAGTTTGACAGTTCATGTGCTGTGTAACTGATTGGAGAAATTGTAAAACATTTTATGAATTATAAGAAGTACACAAATGTAGTTATTTAAATTTTAAGTTTAATGGGATTTTTAGAATAGGAGAACAGATCCCTGAAGGCAGGATTATCATGAAAACTTCCCTTATTCTCTGATTTGGAGAAGAGACATATGCCAGCATTTCTAACTTTTGGGCATATGAAGACTTTCTGGAATTTAGAATAATATTGCTTCTTCTTCACTCAACAAGTGACACTCCTTATTAGAAAGAGGCTTGATCAGTAACTATTTAATTGAGGATTTTTTCTACAAAATTAAAAAAAATCATAAGACATAGGTTTAGTCAGTATAGAATATTTTGTTCAAAGTCCAAATTATGCCTAGAATTGTACCCTGATTCCACCTTTCATTACCTATACTCTTACCCAGACTCTTTATAGCACCAGTATCAACAGCAAGTAACATTTAAGGGTTTAATGGCCAAATACTCTGGAAAGTACTGCAAGGCACTCAAGGAAAGTAAAAGCAATGATCTGTGTTCTCTGTTCAGTCTAGTGACCCTATATAGTTGGAGATGAAAGAACACAAATATGAAACAGTGATCAACAAAGGACAGCATGTAATGAAGGTAACCTGTAGGTCAAAAGAAAGTTTGACATGATTTCAAACGATTAGGAAGGTCTTTAGAGAAGAGGTGACACATGGGTTTGCCTTGAAGAGTGTCCAAGATTTGGATGAACAGAGAAAAAGGAAGAAAGAGTTTTCAAGAAGGAAGGAGAGTCTCATTCACTGTCTTCTATTATTGACCCCTACAGTGTCCGGATTGAAGTGATGACTGATTAACTACCATTCCACAGAAGTTCATCTTTTTAAAACAATGTTTATTGTTTGAGATGATTACATAAATTAAGAAGTTGGTTAAGCAAATTATTTTATATTTTTTAAGGACGATATTGAATGGAAAAGTACATTAAGCTCCCTCAGTTAATCACATCTGGGAACAAATGAATCAAGTACACGATGACAATACACATGAATTATAGGCAGAGTAACTACTCCTCACACAGTTGATATACTATGAGTATGTGCCATGAGACCCATACTGGCTGTTAAATACAGAAATACTTCCACACTCATTGGCAATTCATCACCTCTGAAAGTGCTCTCCTCCAGTATCTACCATGCATTACCCAGATTTACCCAGGATTCAGCAACTAAAGAGTTAATGCCTAGCATAGCAGGGGGTCCCCACCAACCATCTCTTCAGGAAATCTGACTCTCCCCTGTCTGTTCTGGTGGATCTGTTGGGCTGTTTTGAATATCCTGGGATACTGAGAGCCTTTTTGTCCTGCTCACAGAGCACTTGGAATCTCCCAGAACCCCTGACCCTGAGGCATCCACTCCCCCATCACCTGCCCTCTACCCCCTCTCCCCCTTCTGGAAAGAATCAGTAACA
Source organism: Physeter macrocephalus (assembly GCF_002837175.3). NCBI lineage: Eukaryota > Metazoa > Chordata > Mammalia > Artiodactyla > Physeteridae > Physeter > Physeter macrocephalus. The sequence continues at coordinate 106,706,166 of NC_041224.1, read as the reverse complement.
CAAGTGATGAACTCTGGAAAATCACTATTTCCAAACCATGTCCCAGGAGCCACAAGGTTGAGGTCCAAGAATTTTGTGGATACTGTGCCCCACATCCTCTTCCTAAATTCAGCTGTGAAACCACAAGTTTGGTGTCAGCCCCACAGCAAAACTGTGCTTGTAAAATCCAGTGAGGTCTCAATTTCCTCATCGTAGTTCTTTCTCTTTCCTGAGCCTCTCACCCAAATCTACCTTGATCCTGTTTTCCTGATTTTGTGTTAGTTTTGCTTCAGCAACCAATGTGCTTTTTCAGACATTCCAAGCACCAGCAATTCTGGGGCTCTGTCACTGAGCACTGTGACAGACAGGAGAGGTGACCGTCAGAACTCCCATTTTCTCTAAGTCTTTCCTCTCAAAACATAGCTGTGATAAAAATACTGAGTGTCTTCATTTTATGGTGGTGTCTTTACTAGTACATTTCTTTTTTTTCAGCCTTTCTTAGATATAATTGACATAAAATTTTAAGATGTTTAAAGTGTACATCGTGGTGATTTATGTATAGGTAGATATTCTGAAAGGATTCACCTTATCTAGTTGATTAACACATTCATGACCTCACATATTTATCTCTTTTTTTTTTTTTTTTTTTTTGCGGTACGCGGGCCTCTCACTGTTGTGGCCTCTCCCGTTGCGGAGCACAGGCTCCAGATGCGCAGGCTCAGCGGCCATGGCTCACGGGCCTAGCCGCTCCGTGGCACGTGGGATCTTCCCAGACCGGGTCACGAACCCGTGTCCCCTGCATCGGCAGGCGGACTCTCAACCACTGCGCCACCAGGGAGGCCCTTTATCTCTTTTCTTGCTGAGAACATTTAAGTTCTACTTTCTTAGCACATTTCAATTACACAATGTTATCGACTATGGTCACCATGCTTTACGTTAAATCTTCAGAGTTTATTCACCTTATAGATGAAATTTTGTACCCTTTACCAACCTCTTCCTATTTCCTCCACAACTCAGCCCTGGCAACCACTTTCCTACTCTGTAGGAAAACAAAACAAAAAAGTCAAACAAAAAATTTTGACATTTTTTACCTTTTAGATTCCACATATAAGTGACACCATGCTGTATTTGTCTTTTCTGGCTTGTTTCACTTACACAATGCTCTCCGGGTCCATCCATGTTGTCGCAAATGGCAGGATTTCTTTCTTTCTTATGGCTGAATCATGTTCCATCGTACATATATTCAACTTCTCCTTTATCCAAGCAACTAAGGATGGACACTTAGGTTCTTTCCATATCTTGGCTATTGTGAATAATGCTACCATAAATATGGGAGTGCAGATATTTCCTTGATATTGTTTTCATTTTGTTTGTATATATGCCCAGAAGTGGGGTTGCTGGATCAGATGGTAATCCTGTTTTTATTTTTTTGCAGAGCCTCCACGTTGTTTTCCATAGTGACTGCACCAATTTACATTCCCACCAACAGTGCATAAGGGGTTCCCTTTTCTCCACATCCTTACCAACACTTATGTCTTGTCTTTTAGATGACAGCCATTCTAATAGGTGTGAGGTGACATTTCATTGTGGTTTTGATTTGCATTTTTCTGATGATTAGTGGTACTGAGCACATGTTCATGTACCTGTTGGTCATTGCATGCCTTCTTCGGAAAAATGTTTATTCAGTTTCTCTGTCCATTAAAATTTTTTTTTTATTGGAGTATAGTTGATTTACAATGTTGTGTTAGTTTCAGGTGTACAGCAAAGTGAATCAGTTACACATATACATACATCCACTCTTTTTCAGATTCTTTTCCCATATAGGCCATTACAGAGTACTGAGTGGAGTTCTCTGTGCTATACACTAGGTCCTTATTAGTTATCTATCTTACATATAGTATTGTGTATATGTCAATCCCAATCTTCCAATTTATCCCTCCCCCTCTTACCCCTGGTAACCATAAGTTTGTTTTCTACATCTGTAACTCTATTTCTGTTTTGTAGATAAGTTCATTTGTACCCTTTTCTTAGATTCCACATATAAGCGATGTCATATGATATTTGTCATTCTCTGTCTGACTTACTTCACTCAGCATGACAGTCTCTAGGTCCATCCATGTTACTGCAAATGGCATTATTCCATTTTTTTATAGCTGAGTAATATTCCATTGTATATATTTATCACATCTTTATCCTTTCCTATGTTGATGGACATTTAGGTTGCTTCCATGTCCTAGTTATTGTGAATAGTGCTGCAATGAACATTGGGGTGCATGTATCTTTTCAAATTATGGTTTTCTCCGGATATATGCCCAGGAGTGGAATTGCTGGATCATATGGTAGCTCTATTTTTAGTTTTTAAAGGAACCTCCATACTGATTTTCATAGTGGCTGTACCAGTTTACATTCCCACCAACAGTGTAGGAGGATTCCATTTTCTCCACACCCTCTTCACCATTTATTGTTTGTAGATTTTTTGATGATGGCCATTCTGACCGGTGTGAGGTAATAGCTCACTGTACTTTTGATTTGCATTTCTCTAATAATTAGTGATGTTGCACATCTTTTCATGTGCTTTTTGGCCACCTGTATGGTCACCTAATCTATGACAAAGTAGGCAAGAATATACAATGGAGAAAAGACAGCCTCTTCAATAAGTCGTGCTGGGAATGAAATTAGAACACTGCCTAACACCATACGCAAAAATAACTCCAAATGGATTAAAGACCTAAATGTAAGGCCAGATACTACAAAACTCTTAGAGGAAAACATAGGCAGAACACTCT